>NC_142786.1:16098889-16249665 GCF_988280905.1 Pimephales promelas | reverse complement strand
CAAAGACCCTATTGTATTTGGATAGTATTTGGATCTTGTGTTCAATTTGTAATGTCTTTCAGATCCAATTAAAAGTATTCAAATGTGTGTGTGTGTGTGTGTGTGTGTGGTCCTGTGAACAGTCTGATACTGCAGACACTCATGAACAATACAACACAAACATCTGTAATATTACCACTGTCTCTACAACAAATCTATTGCTTAATGTTAGTTAATACATTAACAAATGTTAACTTATCCAGGTAAAAAAGTAGTATACTTTGTTTAGTGTATTATAAATATGAATGAAGTACATGAAGTATAAAACCAGTATGCTTCTACTTCTGGTGCTTTATTTAAAGAATACTTGATATGTACTTCTTAAAAGTAAAAAGATGTAATTAAGTTCAACTTAAGAGTCCAAAAACTAAGTATACTAATTGACCAGAGTCATCAAATTATTTTTTAAATGTACTTTTTGAAAGGGTACTTTGTTGTTAATGTATTTTAAATTGTATAAAAGTCTATAGTAATTATAAGTATGATAGCACTATGCACAAAATTTCATTATTTCATTTAATTTATTTTCTATTCTCTTTTAATGGTAATGCAACACGAAATGCCACAAGAACAATTTAACAAATCCAACCAACACAAAGTACATTCCATGACAAAAAAGAACAGGAGTAGGATAAAGAAAAAAATCTCCTACCCCATTCCTATAAACAAGATTCACAAATTAGATGACCTCACCAACAAAAAATGACAAACAACATAAAAATTAAAGATAAATATGTATATATATATATATATATATATATATATATATATATATATATATTTATATATACATGCATATACACACACATATACGAAAAGCCCAAACCAGACATAATCTACCTTCAATTATAACACATTTTTCTCTCTTTGTCTATTATTATTATTATTATTATCTATTAATAATACTTCTGCTTACATGATACTAAATAAACAAAACCAACAAGGATAAAATAATGACAGATCCAACAACCACAATAGCAACGAAAGCATAATTATTGTAATAATTCTATTAGTTTTCACATTCTTCTTTATAGGCTTTAAGTATCTTTTGTTTATAATTATTTTTAAATTGTAAGATATTTGAACAACATTTTAGATCATTTTCTAGAAGATTCCATCTTTTCACACCAGAGACTGAAACACACATTGGTTTGAGGGTATTTCCAGCAAAAGGTTGTTTGAAGTCATTATTTCTTCTGCTTGTCTCACTATTTAAAGTGAAAAGGGTTTGCAGTCCATACGGTAACAGGCAGTGTTTAGCTTTGTGAACAACTTTTGTAAAGAAACCAAGTCCTTCAATTTAAGTAGTCCTGACTCCAGAAACAATCCTGTAGTGTGTTCTCTGGGAGCAACTCCATGAATTATTCTCAAAGCCCTTTTTTGCAAAACAAACAAGGGCGCTAAATTTGTAAAATAAATATTCCCCCAAATCTCCAAACAATACATCAAATATGGCAAAATAAAAGAACAATACAGAATTCTCATTGCCTTACAATTTAACATAAACTTTACTTTACTCATAACGGCAATGTTTCTACAAATTTTATTTCTTACATAAGCTATATGTGACTTCCATTTAAGTTTTTCATCAATTAGTACTCCTAAAAACCTAAATTCTGACACTCTCTCAATAATTATTCCATTAAAACTCAGACTAACATCGTCAAGACATTTTTAATTTGTAAATAGCATAAATTTTGTTTTACTTAAATTTAATGACAGTCTATTTTTATTAAACCATTTCTGAAGTAGGACCAATTCTTGTTCAATAGTTTTCACTAATACGTTTAAGTTTTTCCCTGATGCAAAAAAAATTGTATCGTCTGCAAAAAGAACAAAACGTAAAATCTTTGATTCCTCACAGAGATCATTAATATAAAAAGAAAATAATTTAGGCCCCAGCACAGAGCCTTGAGGGGCTCCACATTGTATAAGTTCCAACTTAGATTCATGGCCTAAATACTCAACATATTGTTGTCTATTTTCTAAATAACTAATAATCCAATTTAATACTACACCTCTAATTCCATATGTCTGTAATTTAGATATCAATATACCATGATCAAGGGTGTCGAAGGCCTTTTTAAGATCAATAGAAACACCAATCGTATGATTTTTTTTTCTCCAATTCTGTAGTAATATCTTCTGTGATTTTCATCAAAGCCATAGATGTTGAGCGGGTGCTTCGAAACCCAAACTGATTATCATAACAAAAAGCTTCTCAAGAATTTTCGAAAATTGGGAAAGCAGCGATATAGGCCTATAATTTGTGAGACTATGCCTATCACCAGATTTAAATAAGGGAATAATTTTAGCCACTTTCATTTTTTCTGGAAAAAAACCTGTATTAAAAGACAAATTTGTAATATATTTTAATGGTCTACTAATGCAACTTATAGTTATAAATATACTTAAACACAACTATAATTTGTGCTGCAATGCCTTTTTAAGTGTATTTCTATTAGGTGAAAAAGACGTAGTATTAAATGTATTAAAAATATATTTGAAATACAATACATTATACATACATTTAAATACATACATTTGGAAATACATTGTATATCCATTTATACATTTGTAAATTTTTATTAGTATTTCCATTTGTATATCACGTGTGCATTAACGAGCCCACGACTCACGTCAGCCGAGCCGAGCCCGCAACTCACTTCAGCCCAGCCGAGCCCGCGACTCACGTCAGCCCAGATGTGCCCGTGCTTCACGTGAGCCCTGCGAGTGGATCTCCGGTTCAAGTGAGGGATGAATCTCCGGTTCAAGTGAGTGATGAATCTCCGGTTCAAGTGAGTGAGTCTTCAGTTCAAGTGAGTGCTGAATCCCCTGTTCAAGTGAGCGCTGAATCTCCTGTTCAAGTGAGCGCTGAATCTCCTGTTCAAGTGAGCGCTGAATCTCCTGTTCAAGTGAGCGCTGAATCTCCAGTTCAAGTGAGCGCTGAATCTCCTGTTCAAGTGAGCGCTGAATCTCCTGTTCAAGTGAGCGCTGAATCTCCTGTTCAAATGTGAGCGCTGAATCCCCTGTTCAAGTGAGCGCTGAATCTCCTGTTCAAGTGAGCGCTGAATCTCCTGTTCAAGTGAGCGCTGAATCTCCAGTTCAAGTGAGCGCTAAATCTCCTGTTCAAGTGACTGAGTTGTCCAGCCCAGCGAGTGCGTCTAGCCCTGTGACGCACCGCCGCAGGAGGAGGAGAAGGAGGACTCGTTCGGTTCGCCAGGCCCCAGTGAGCGTACCCAGACTCCTCGCCCTGCCGGCCCCGCCTCTGCGCCTCGTCCTGCCGGCCCCGCCTCTGCACCTCGCCCTGCCTGTGCCCTTCAAGCTCTGTTCAAGCTGTGTCCTTCAAATCCCTGTGGATTTCCCCAAGTATTTTTTTTTGGGGGGGGGCAGTAGGTACCCTGTGAGGGCCATGGAGGCGATGCAGACATGGACCTCGTCTCTTCCTGCCCCGCCCTGGCCTCTGCCTCGTCCTGATCTGCCCTGGCCTCGTCCTGCTCCGCCCTGGCCCTGGCCTCGTCCTGCTCTGCCCTGGCCTCCGCCTCTTCCTGCTCCGCCCTGGCCTCCGCCTCGTCCTGCTCCGCCTTGGTCTCCGGCCCAGTCTGGTATGCTCACGCTCTGCGGCCCAGGCCCGCCTTGGCTACCTCCTGGTCCTGTTCCCCTGCACGGGCCTGGCCCTCCGTCCCTCCCCCAAGACTGTCTCCACTTCACCGCCCTCCTGAACTTTTTGTTGTTTGTATGGGCGTCGGGAGCCGCCCATAGGGGGGAGGCTATGTCATGATGTGGTTTTGTGTGTTTTCGTTATTAGTGATTCCCCGTCGATTATTTGTCCCAGGTGTTTCGTATTTCTCACGCCCCCTTGTTATCTTGTCTAGCTCGTTTGTCCTTGATTATTTAAGCCCTGTGTTTCTGCCCTGTCTTTGTTGGTTGTTGAATTTATGTACGTATGTGAGCGTTGCTGTTTTTGAATTATCGAGTCTTGCTTCTTGTCTTGTTTCCTGTTCCAAGATTGTTAATAGAGCTACACTGCGTTTGGATCCAGCCTCAGCTCTATTTCTGCGCACAACGTCACACATACGTACATACATACATACAGTACATACATACATATTATGTATACAGATATACTGTATATATAATTATATATATATAACTCTACTTAAACTTAAAAATACATTTTTGGAGTACTTTGTGTAGCACATAGCAAAATTATTAAGCTTTTAGTGGGTTTAACATATATGAACTTTATAAACATGTATGCCTACTGCAATATTTAAAAAATGTATGCATTTATCATTTTAATATTTAAATATTAAAATGATAAATGCATACATTTTTTAAATATTGCAGTAGGCATACATGTTTATAAAGTTCATATATGTTAAACCCACTAAAAGCTTAATAATTTTGCTATGTGCTACACAAAGTACTCCAAAAATGTATTTTTAAGTTTAAGTAGAGTGACATAAGTATGTTTTCTTTAAATACACTAAAACTTCACTAAAATTATGCTTGTGTTTAGCATATTTCTTAAAAATATAATTAAGCATGTATTTATTACCAATGTACTTATACTGCACTTTTTAGAAATATGTTAAAAGCATGCTTGTTTTCAATATACTTTTTGAAAATATACTTAAGTAGAATTATTTTAAAGTGTGTTTAAAGTTGTATTGTGAAAATAGGTAAAAAGCATGATGCTAATATACTTTTAATGTATTTAAATATAGTACATTTTTTGTTAGTATATTTGCAATGTACTATTGAAAAAGGGAATATATTTCAAATACAATAAAGTATACTTTTTTTCACTAGGGTGTGAATAAACTTCATTTTAAAAGTGCAAGTAACGATAGTGTGTGGGAGTTCCTTATCTGCTTAAATGACTAGCTAGTTTGGTCTTATTATCCGACGCACCCTATCACCTGCAGGTGTGCGATGGAGTTTGGTCACTGTTTGTACAATCTACAAATCGGCCACGATTCTTAAAAGAAGTATACCGCAGTAAAGGGGTGACACTCTACAACATCAAGAGTGCAAAAAATTTACACCCACCCCCCCACACACACATACAAACACACTTTTATACACATACACACCAATAAATTCAGACTACAAAAAATCTGTTTTGAATTTTTAAAAATCACAGCTTCATCGGAATGTTACGAAACTTGGTGATATTTCTGGCATTAGGGATGTGAACACAAAAAAAAACTGAGTTCATGATCTGAGCATGCTAAGTGGTCGTAAAAAAATTAGTCACGATTTTGGTCTTTGGTCAAAAATGACCCCCATAGGAAATGAATGGGAAATTGACAAAAACAGAAAAATTCACAAATTTTTATTTATTTATTTATTTTTATTTATTTTTTTTACATTTTTTTTAAATAAGAAATAGTTTTTGAGATTGTTTCAATTATATATTCAAATCCACCAAAAAAAAAAGTGTTCATAAACAGCTGGGGAATTCTCATGCCTCTCCATAGTGTCACCAACTTTGGACTGTCTGTTTGTTTTCATTTGCCACGTGTGTTCGTCATCTGATTTCCCCGCCATCAATCCGTTTCCATGGACACTCATCACCTCCCGCACAGCTGCCTGTCATTTGTTAATCACCTTCACCGTGTATTTAAGTTCCTGCCTGTCTTCTCGTCTTTGTCCGGTATTGTTCGTGTTGTGTTTTACACGCTGTCTCCTGCCCACATTGTCTACATTTTCCTGAGTTTTTGTATCATTAAAATGATTTTAGGGCAGTTTCCCGGACAGAGATTAAGCCTAGTCCTAGAATAAAATGGCCCTTTAAACCTGATTAACAGAAATCTGCTTTCTATGGCTTTCATGGCTTTAAGTTTGAACAGTGCATTTTAACCCCCATTCTCAAAAAGGGGGTGACAGCTAAGGGGTTAATTGCCTTTCTTGTTCTGTTCTATCTATTATATATTGATAATAGATAGGACAGAGTACTAAAAACCTCAAACAAAGCACTAAAAACTTAAGCTGTTTGCTGTGTAGTCTGAGAATGAGCTGTTCCCTTTCGTAGTCACTTCGAGTTACGTCAGAAGTGACGGAGATTGGGGGATTTCGCATAGAAAGCCAATCCTCTTCGAGTATTTAAACACGAGCCAATGGCATGCAATGCCTTGGGGCTGTGGAAATTTGCATAGCGTACTCCGCCCTACTCCGTGAGTATAAAAGGAGGAAGTGAACGCAACCGCAGTATGTTTTCGCTTCGGAGCCAAGAGAACCTCTTCACTCCTAAAAGCTGATTCAAGACTCTTCGAGAACGAGCGTCCTCTTCAGTGTTGGTGTGACGGCGGTACCCAGCGAGATTTTGCATTGCCTGCGATCTGAGCAGTGGTCTGCCAGACTTTGCACTTCTCCCTGGCAGCTTCAGCGCTGAAAGAGTGAATTTCTCCTTTCTCATAAAAGTGAAAGTGAAAGAGCTGCACGCGGCACGTCTTTTTAAAGATGGTTCGCCCGTGCCCTTCTGGATGTGGTAGATTTCTGTCATCATCTGATGGTCACGAACGCTGCTTTGTATGCCTGGGCATTCAGCATGCAGCAGCAGCGTTCGTGGATGACTCATGTTCCTTCTGTGGGAGCATGACCATCTCCACACTGAGGTCGAGGCTCAATGATCTCACTAGAGTGAGAGCCCCGGTCCCCCCTACTCGATCGGCTTCCTTCACGGAAGGGGGCCCGTCGACCCGGGGACCCGGCGATCTAACGGTGACGGTGTGGGATAAAGCCCCGACGATTCCTCGGGCCACACCTCCCGCCTCAGTGCGTGAGCCAGCGAGCGCTAGCGCGACTCGGTCGGTTGTCTCTTCGGCGGCACCGGCTGCTTCGAGCAGCGCTCCAGATGATGATGTGATGTCTATCACAGCATCACTAGGCGGGCTTGAGTCCTCGGGAGAGGAAGATGCGGCTGCGTTGCCCCCTTCGGGAGTGCCAGCGTTGCCCGTGTCAGATCCCGAGCTGACGGCCATGCTGTCTCGAGCCGCTGGGAGTATCGGGCTAGAATGGAAACCTCCATCCTGCCCCGATCTCTCGCGGATGGATAATTGGTATCTGGACAAAGCTGCCGCCGCAAGGCCACGGCCAACTCCAATACCTTTTTTCCCCGAGCTGCATGCGGAGTTATCGCGCTCTTGGGGGGCTCCTTTGTCCACTCGAGAGCGCGATCTCTCCCCCGCCTTTCCCCCCCTCGACGGTGGGGCCGCCCGTGGGTACACTGGGATGCCCCCGGTGGAGCGCTCTGTTGCGATGCAGCTGTGTCCACAGAGCGCCTCCACCCGTGGTCCTCCTAAGCACCCATCCAAAGCCTGTGGGTTCTCGTCTGCTATGGCGGCGCGAGCCTATAGAGCGGCGGGACAGGCGGCTTCCGCTTTGCATGCCATGAGCACTTTGCAGGTCTTCCAAGCGAAGATGCTCAGAGACATGCACGAGGGCGGGACTGACTCGACGGCATTTAAAGATCTGCGGTCCGCCACTGACCTTGCTCTCCGGGCAACGAAAGTGGCCGCTCGCGCCGTCGGTCAGGTGATGGCCACTTCGGTGGTTCAGGAGCGCCATCTCTGGCTCAACCTGGCAGACACGCGGAGCGCTGAGCGGACTCGTCTGCTCGACGCTCCGCTCTCCCAGGTTGGCCTTTTCGGCGGTGCGGTCGAGGACTTCGCCCAGCAGTTCTCCACCGCCCAGAAGCAGACGGAGGCCATTAAACACATCCTGCCCCGACGACCAGCTGCTGCCTCCACCCAGTCATCGGCGCAGGTGCCTCCCTCTGCTCGCCGCCGAGGACGCCCCCCTGCGGCTCCCCTCCCTCCCGCCCGGCCCCAGCAGCAGCCTTCACCCGGGCCCCGGCGTCGAGGAGGCCGCAGGCCGGCGTCTCAGCCCCCTCAGGCCGCTCGCCCCGCTAAACGCCAGGCCAAGCGAAGATCCTGACACGGGCCGCTCAGTGACGATCTCGAGTCTTTCCCAGGAGGCGGTAGCAGGCCCCCTCCTTCCCCCGGTGGAGGGCCGGGGGAGAATCTTTTGTTCTCAGCTCCCCGCTGCTCACCCACGGGTGGGCAGCACCCTGAACTGGTTAAAGAAAGATTTGACATCCTCACTGAGCTCACAGACTGGAGTGGGTGCGCTCGATGCCCCCGTGCGTCAGCCCACACACTCCTCTCTGTCTCTGAGGGCGCGGAAGGGTGCGTGTGTCGTCCCCGGGCTACACCAATCCCTTCCCCCTCTGTCGCCAGACCCCCGGCAGAACAGACCCCCGTGGAACGCTCCGCTTTCCCTGGTCCCTTCTGTCGGGGAGCGGGCTTCGACGCATCCGAGCGGGGTAACCCCTGCACGCGTGCCAGTCGACCCGCACCGCTGCCCCTCCGGGGGGACGTCTGTGGTTCGCATGACCCCGTTGGCTCATTTCCTGGAAGCCTGGCTAGCGCTTCCCGGGATATCCCGCTGGGTCATCAGAACGATCAGATTCGGCTACGCGATTCAGTTCGCACGGTCTCCTCCCCGCTTCAGGGGAGTTCGCTCCACGATAGTTGGTGGCAATGCCCCAGTCCTGAGAGCGGAGATTGCGACCCTGCTGGCGAAGGGTGCAATCGAGACGGTCCCTCCAGCCGAGGTGAAGTCCGGGTTTTACAGCCCCTACTTCATTGTCCCCAAGAAGACCGGTGGGTTACGACCGATCCTGGACCTGCGCATTTTGAACCGTTCTCTCCATCGACTACCGTTCAAAATGCTCACGGCCAAACGCATTTTCGAATGTGTTCGGTATCAGGATTGGTTTGCAGCGATCGACCTGAAGGACGCGTACTTCCATGTGTCCATCTTACCTCGACACAGACCGTTTCTTCGGTTTGCCTTCGAGGGCCAGGCATATCAGTACGCCGTTCTCCCATTCGGGTTAGCTCTGTCCCCTCGCGTCTTCACGAAGATCGTCGAGGCAGCCCTTGTTCCCCTTCGCGAACACGGGGTTTGCATCCTGAATTATCTCGACGACTGGCTGATACTAGCACACTCTCGAGCTCAGCTTTGCGAACACAGAGACTTGGTGCTCCGGCACCTAGCCCGTTTGGGCCTTCGGGTCAACCGGGAGAAGAGCAAACTTTGCCCCGTGCAGAGGATCTCTTTTCTCGGCATGGAGATAGACTCGGTCGCCATGTCCGCGCAGCTCACGAACGAGCGCGCGCACTCACTGCTGACTTGTCTTCGACAGTTCGAGGGCAAGAGTGCGGTTCCACTGAAACTATTTCAGAGGCTCCTGGGGCATATGGCATCCGCGGCCGCGGCAACGCCGCTCGGTTTGCTTCATATGAGACCGCTTCAGCTGTGGCTTCGCGATCGAGTCCCGAGGTGGGCATGGCGTCGCGGCTCGCTCCGAGTTCCAGTAACTCCAGCATGCCGCCGAACCTTCTTCCCGTGGTCGAACCTCAGCTTTTTACGGACCGGCGTCCCTATTCAGCGAGTTTCCAGGCATCTCGTTGTCTCCACGGATGCATCTACCACGGGTTGGGGTGCCATGTGCAATGGGCATGCAGCCGCCGGTTCCTGGACAGGAGCCCAGCGCCTCATGCACATCAATTGCCTCGAGCTGTTGGCAGTACGGCTCGCCCTACGCCGCTTCCGAGCGTTGCTCAAGGGCCAGCATGTGCTTGTCCGCTCAGACAACACTACGGCAGTAGCGTACATCAACCACCAGGGGGGTCTACGCTCACGCCAGTTGTCGCAGCTCGCCCGCCACCTCTTGATATGGAGTCAGAAGCACCTGAGGTCCCTTCGTGCAGACCGGAGACCGGAACTGGGCAGCCGACGAGCTGTCCCGGGTCCGCCCCATCTCCGGCGAGTGGCGACTCCATCCCCAGTCGGTCCAGCTGATTTGGGACGAGTTCGGGGAGGCACAGATAGACCTGTTCGCCTCTCGGGACTCGTCCCACTGCGCCCAGTTTTATTCTCTGACCCGCGGCACTCTCGGCTCGGATGCGCTGGCGCACAGCTGGCCACGGGGCCCACGCAAGTATGCGTTTCCCCCAGTGAGCCTCCTTGCACGGGTGTTGTGCAAGATCAAGGAGGACGAGGAGCAGGTCTTGCTGGTAGCCCCCTACTGGCCCACCAAGACGTGGTTCTCCGATCTCATGCTCCTCGCGACAGCACCTCCTTGGCCTATTCCTCTGAGACCAGACCTACTCTCTCAGAGACGGGGCACTCTGTGGCACCCTCGTCCCGATCTTTGGAGGCTGCACGTGTGGCTCCTGGACGGGACGAGGCAGGTTTGAGTTCGCTGCCACCTGCGGTGGCGGCAACCATCACTTCCGCAAGAGCGTCGTCCACGAGACACCTTTATGCGTTGAAGTGGAACCTCTTCGTCAATTGGTGCTCTTCTCGCGGAGAAGACCCCCGGAGATGTTCGATCAGTGTCGTGCTTTCCTTCCTGCAAGAAGGGTTGGAGCGCAGGCTGTCGCCCTCCACCCTTAAGGTTTACGTCGCGGCCATTGCCGCTTCTCATGAAGCAGTGGAAGGTAAGTCCTTAGGGAAGCACGACCTGGTCATCAGGTTCCTGAGGGGAGCGAGGAGGCTGCATCCGCCTCGTCCTCCCCTCGTACCCTCTTGGGACCTCTCGGTAGTTTTAAGTGCTCTGCAGAGGCATCCCTTTGAGCCTTTGCAATCGGTAGAGTTAAAGTTTCTGTCCATGAAGACAGCACTCCTGGTTGCATTGGCCTCCATCAAGAGGGTGGGGGACCTGCACGCATTCTCCGTTGACGAAGCGTGCCTGGAGTTCGGGCCGGCTTACTCTCACGTGATCCTGAGACCCCGGCCTGGATATGTGCCCAAGGTTCCCACCACTCCCTTCCGGGACCAGGTGGTGAACCTGCAAGCGCTGCCCCCGGAGGAGGCAGACCCAGCCTTGGCACTGCTCTGTCCGGTACGTGCTCTCCGCACCTATGTCGACAGAACGCAGTGTTTCAGGACCTCAGACCAGCTCTTTGTCTGTCATGGAGGGAGCCAGAAGGGAAGGGCTCTCTCAAAGCAATGGCTGTCCCACTGGATAGTGGACGCCATTGCTTTGTCTTACCAGCAGCAAGGCCTTCCGTGCCCCCTTGGTGTGACGGCCCATTCCACTCGGAGTGTGGCCTCCTCTTGGGCTTTAGCGCACGGCGCCTCGCTAACAGACATCTGCAGAGCTGCAGGCTGGGCGACACCCAACACCTTCGCCAGATTCTATAATCTGCGAATTGAGCCGGTATCCTCTCACGTACTCGTTTCGGCCAGTTCTGGATCCGCTCAGGTGTCTTCGCTTGCTCGCCACTCCACTCCCCGGACTGGATAAGTGCGATATTTCCTCAGTTCTTCCATTGAAGCCTTGAGTCCTCCAGCACCGACGATGCGGGCACCACTGCTGTGGCTCTGGATGCTGGCTAGGTGCCTCCATGCGTACGGTTCCCCCTTGGTAACCGTCTCATGTGTATTATCCACTGTAAGCCTCTCTGAGCATGTGTCTTCCCTTGGCAAGCCATCTGCCACCCCTGGAGCTGAAATTAGTAGCCACCTGCGGTTGGTGCTCCAGTGATTCCATATGTGTTCCTATGTGGCCATATGTGTATTCGTAAGTCCTCCCTTCGGTAGGCAGCTGGTAGCATGTCCCCTTCGGGATATGTTTCCCAGTGTACCTTGGTAATCCTGTGTCTAAGTCGGATCCCCTAAGGAAAACAGGTAAGGCTCGGGGGTTCAGACTTTCGCAGGGCACTGGAAGACAGCCTGAAGTTGGCGTGATGGCACAGACCCCCAATCTCCGTCACTTCTGACGTAACTCGAAGTGACTACGAAAGGGAACGTCTCGGTTACGTATGTAACCCTCGTTCCCTGAGTAGGGAACGGAGACGTTACGTCTCCCTGCCACTTCTGCTGTATCGCTGGGTAGATGCCGAGTTCAGTCTTGGCTCCTCAGCGAAGACATACTGCGGTTGCGTTCACTTCCTCCTTTTATACTCACGGAGTAGGGCGGAGTACGCTATGCAAATTTCCGCAGCCCCAAGGCATTGCATGCCATTGGCTCGTGTTTAAATACTCGAAGAGGATTGGCTTTCTATGCGAAATCCCCCAATCTCCGTCACTTCTGACGTAACGTCTCCGTTCCCTACTCAGGGAACGAGGGTTACATACGTAACCGAGACGTTTGATTTGCACCCTCTTCCTCTTCACTGTCCTCCATAAAAACCAGCTATTCAGGTCCATGTTGTTCTAGAAAGTGTGTATGTTGCTGCCTCATTTAACATCTCTGCTATACATTTAAAACATGTTGTCTCAATTTTATAGCAGCCATGGCTATATCTAAAATAATTTATCTTTTTGATTTTTGTTATCTTGTATTTCATGAATGTATTTTACAACAATACAAAGAGCAATGTGTATTTTCCATTAATATAGTTTGTAATGGCTTTTTTGTCATAGATTATAATCATATATTTTTTGGATTTGTTATTTATCTTTATAATGAAGTTGTCTGTATTAAGTAGATTGTGTTTAACACACACAAGAGTGATTTATTAGTTCAACACATAGTTATAGAAATTCTACTTTATCTAAAAAAAACCCTGCACTTTATACACACACACACATACATAAATACATGTAAATAAAAATACAAAAAGAAACATCAAATGTTTAGGTTTAGGTTTATTTATTTGATAGGGACAATGCACATTAATGAACTTCTGAATTGAGACAACAAAACAGACGTAAACATGCCGGATTATAGTCACAGGGCTAATTTACATCCGTAGTCCCTAGACAAATAACAAAAAATACAAAGATTACAACAAACAAAATAAAAACAAAAACAAAATAAACAAAAAAAAAACTAAATAAAAAATTACAAGCAGAATCAACAACAAAAAACAGAAAACACTTAGTGGTCACAAGACTGGTTTGCTATAAGCCACACTTTGAGTCTGGTTTTGAATATAGGAAATGTGGAACATTCCCTGACAGAGATGGGGATACTGTTCCATAACTTACAGGCCTTCACAGACAGAGAATTCTGTCCAAAGGCTGTTCTTCTGAACGGAACTTCACAGTCACCTCTAACAGAGGCCCGTGTTGTGTTTTTAGTCAGAGTATTATTTTATACAGAAACAAATATTTGTAATTCAGATAAGAGTGAAGTTAGTGTTTTAAAATCTTAAGGAAAACAACTATATTGAAATATAGCACATGAATTTTAAATTCATTCAGCTTTAATTACAAATACAATCTTACTTATATTTAAAGCAAACTATACATTTAAAAGATGGGGGTTATATGCCTATTTTGTCATTTAAAAAAATACAAAATTGTTATGCAAAAATACAAGGACTTAGAGACAAGGACTTGTAGGAAAAATCGCAGCCAGCCACACACACACACACACACAGACACACACACACAGACAACAGCCCTCCCCTCCCCACACAGACGCACACACACACACACACACAAACACAGACAACAGCCCTCCCCTCCCCACACAGACACACACACCCACACACACAGAGAGAGAGAGAGAGAGAGAGAGAGAGAGAGAGAGAGTGAATCGCAGGGGAAATAAATCCATTCAAACTACAATATCTGACTTTCTGTTGCTCAGAGCGAATGACTTTAAATTGGAAAGTTGATCGGCTTGACGAGAACAATATTCGTGGCAAGTTTTGTAACTGTAGGTAAAATGAGCAAAGTTATAACACACTTTATGTGTCCTTTGTTAGTCATAAAATTCATTTCCTCGCCACGGCCAGACCGTTCGAGATATCAAAAATCCGTCCGGAATTGAGCATCCTCAATGTCTTGACTTCATGCACAACGAGTTAGGTTGTGATTGGTAAACACATGCGTTGTAATTTGATGTATTTCTCCTAGGACATTTATTAAAACAACCCATAATTCCCAACTTCCATTTGAACTGTCGTAAAACTTAGAGCACGAAAGTTGTTTGATTTATAAGTGTACCGAGTTTCATGTTATTACATGCAAGTGTGTGTGATTTATGGACCAAATTTTCAGATCAAGTTTATGGACCAAGTTAATTTAATTAATAAACTAATTATATAAAACTATTGTCAATGCACTACAATTACACTGGTTATATTATGCCTTTACTATGTTTTTAATTTTATGTTATGTTTTTAATATGGCATAATTATTATGCCATATGTCTATGTTTTTAATTAAAAAAATTAAAATAAAAACTTATTTAAAACATACCAGATTTAAGAAATGTATTTTCTTTTTCTGCAGGCCAGACACACAGCCCCCTCCCCCTGCACACACACACAGACAGGCGCACACACACACACAGAGACACGTAGGCTCAGAGCGATTATGACCACATTCAAACAAACATATCTGACTTTCTGTGGGTCCTAGCTAATGAGTGTCAATTAGAAAGTTGTCCGGCTTGAGGAGTACAATATACATACCGATTTTAGTAACTGTAGATAAAACTAACAACCTCACTTTTGTCAAAAGGTGGCGCTACTGAGCTCTCACAACGCCCGTTTCTGAAACTTTGCACATGTCTACTGGCTAATAAATGTGATGTGTCTGATGAGTTTCATGCAATTTGAAGCATGCTAAGGGTCTCAAAAGCATCCTAAAAGAATGGTAAAGTTTGATGCGTTGCCACGGCAACAGTTTCAAAGATATCAAGAATCCATTCACAGGTCTACATCTGCCGTATGTTTACATTATGCAGATGAAGTTTGAAGCAAATCGGGTAAAAATAAAAGGGTGATATCAAAGCATTTTGAAAGTGACACACTTCCTGCTGCCAGTTGGTGGCGCTATAACTTTGACTCACAATAGTCACATCCATGTGATAGTCCTCTTACAGCGAACACACTGCTGAAGTTTCATCAAGATCAGTTAATGTATGCTGAAGTTATACACTTCCTGTTTCACGTTTCTCGCCATAATTTCGTTTCCTCGCCACGGCCAAACCGTTCGAGATATCAAAAATCCCCACACAAGCTTTCATCCTCAATGTCTTGACTTCACGCTGACCGAGTTTCGTCGAATTTGGATCAGAGCTGTAGGAGGAGTATTTCACATTTCATTGCGTGTGTTTTACAAACAACCCTCAATAGCCGACTTCCTGTTGGGCTGAGGTAAAAAGTAAGAGTGTGAGGTATAGATGAAACGATGAGATCTTCATGTGTACCTTTGCCCTTTCAGGGCTTGGGCCCTAATAATAATAATCCTAAGGAAAACAATAGGGCCTTCGCCCTTTCAGGGCTTGGGCCCTAAATATGCTGTCTCCAGAGGTGAAAACATAAAATAGATATGCTGTCTATCCAGAGGTGAAAACATAAAATAAATATGCTGTCTATCCAGAGGTGAACAGATAAAATAAATATGCTGTCTATCCAGAGGTGAACACAAAATAAATATGCTGTCTATCCAGAGGTGAAAACATAAAATATATTTGCTGTATATATGCTGTCTGTCCAGAGGTAAAAACGTCAAATATATATGCTGTATATATGCTGTGTAAGACTGGAAAACTGGAACTGGTTGATGTAACCAGTCTGACCAGTGTCTTCTGAAGATAAAAGGACCTTGCTTGAACAACACACACACACACACACACACTTGCAGAAGAAACTCACACAAGATGGTTTTAATGTGAATGTGATAATCTTTGTGAAGTGTTTGATCATTTTGAAAGTCTCAGGGTGACTGGTAATAATGTCTCATTTCCAAAGAAGTAAAAGAAAAGGTAATAAGGTTTTTAAGAACACAGAAATATCTTGCACACAAAAGGATGTGCCTTTTTGAGTTAATCACCTTCTATTTTTTGTCTGAGTGCAAATTCTCTTTCCCCCAGTAAGCATGGTGGGGGATTCAGTAACCTTCCATTGTAGTTTGGTGATTAGATCAGGTAAATTTGGTGATTAGATCAGGTCTGGCTCTATTTAAGGGAAATGCACAAGAGTTCAGGGCTGCTATTCTGTATCAGATCAGCCCATGATGCTGGGTCTTCGAGGCTCGGCATTCATGTAATATGTTGGGTAAAGTTCTTTGAAACATTTAATGGTTTGCATTGATTATCTTTTGGAATTGTAATAATACATTTACCTGACATAATAAATTGTTATATTTGGCTATTCTGAACATTCAAACAGACTTTGATTTTATTTTCATTAGAGTTAAAAGGAATAGTCAAGCATTACCATATTAAATGATGCACATATATCATTGATAAACCTTTTTCATTTTATGGAGTCAGATGAAACGAGTTAATGCATAAGATTAAATGTGTTGCATTTAATTAAAAAACACTTTGCCATGGGAAAGACGGAACACGTGTGAAACCTTCAAGATTGTGTAACCCTTGTAGGCATTTTTGAGGAAAAGTTGTTCACATTTTTAGAAAGTTCAATGTGTCCTGAATAAGGATCCACCGTATAACATTGAAATAAGGGTCCCTTTTTCTTGTAATTGTTATCGAAAAAAACGGTGCATTATTCACAGCCGAAACACTACAGGTGGATAGGGAAAAAAATTTAAGTTATAGATATAACCACAAAACCAAAATGAAGATTCAAAATCTCTTAATTTAATGTTGTTTTTAGTACTATTATTATTTTTATTAATATTCATAATATGTATCTGTTTTATTACATGTATACACACATTATCATTTGTAATCTTTGCATTTTGTGATTATAATGTTTTGAAGATGTGGGAGAGAGAGAGACTTTAGGAGACTTTGGGATAAGTTAAACTGTATGAGTGAATGTATGTTGGAGTGAGACTGAAAGTTTATGCAGTGTATAGTTCCATAGGAAAGGATATATATTCCATTGGTAATGGGAACCACATGTTCTTGTGGTAATGCATGTGTTACTATGGTGATGCAGTTTTTTTCTTGGTCAGTAGTATTTAAACTGAGTCCCTTTTGTCCGAAAAGCAGGAAGAGATGGTAACGATGCAGAATGAAGACCTCTGTTTCTCTTCCTCCTTTGTCTTATAAATATTATAAATAAATTCGAGAGATCTCTTGGCAAAATCACTGGTGTCTCTTTTCATGGGGAAAGCAAAAGAAGTTTTTTTAGATCTACAAAAACTTTTTCAGTTGTTCAGTTATATAGAGACAAACATTTTTTTTATTACAAGTTTTCTGAAATGTCATGTTTACATATGCAAATGAGGCATTATTTATTAAGATATGTGCTAATTTGCATAATCTAAACTTTTATATCGGAATTAAAATGTTATGGCAGGGAAGTCTTACAACAATTTGAGCCCCCAAAATCACTCTGCAGGCCATGTGGAGGATTCTGTTGTTAACAAGCAGAATCACTGAAGGAGAAAACCGGAATTTAAAGTCACCATTATGGAGAAGAGTGTTTTTTTAGTTGGGCTCTTGACCCCCACATTATTAACTTTATATTTTGTTTGGCTGCTGTATCTGAGCTATAACAGCCAGATAATCAACTAGAAAATGTGATCTGTGGATGTTGTTTGTGTATTAACATTAGTATTATATCATAGTCATTTGACCTGAATCACTAAACTCATACAGAAGCAAATTTCAATTTTAATTTATGGATTATAGCAGCAATGCCATTGTAGAGCATACATTTTTTTAGCCAATCCAAACGATAAAAAAAACCTAAAAACAAAAAGTATTGTATGCATGCACACACAGACATCAATATTTAATGTATGGATCTCAGCAATGGTGACAAACAGATCACCTCTGAACATAAGCTCATTATTTATTCATGCAGCAATTCATGATGGGAGCCATAAATGAGTTTTGATTGGTGGCACCCAGAAAGCACTGCAACATGATTTATAATAGTCACCACTGTTGGGATTCACAGGCTGATTCTTGATGTCTGTGTGTGCCTACATAAACTACTTTGTTATTTAAAAGTTTCTTTTTCATTGATTTGATCATTTGGATTCCTTTGAAATGGCCAAATGCTATAATCCATAAGGTAAACTTACTAGTGGCAGTGGCTCATGTAGGTTGTCTACAAATCGGAAGGTTGGTGGATCAATCCCCAGTTCCACCTGACCAAGTGTCGAGATGTCATGTTTTAACATATAATGATTATGTTAAAACACATCCAACATCATCAGATCACCTTTTCTATGTGATCATCTGGCTGTTTTATACCTCACATATAGCCAAACATAATCTAAAGTTAATAATGTGGGGGTCAAGAGCCCAACTAAAACAAACATTCATCTCCATAATGGTGACTTTAAATTCTGGTTTTCTCCTTCAGATATTCTGCTTGTTATCATCAGGTGTCTTCAATAATGCTCAATCATCACTCAATTATTCACTTAATTTTCTCATTAACTTTAACACTGCTTCAGTGTTCATTTAACACTCTGCTCAGCTCAGAGTTTAATTGGGTGGCTTAAAATGACTTCCATGATGTTGAAGATACATGAACAAATTGTGTTTGTTTAACGAAACCCAGTTATGTGGAACCAGTGGAAACTGTTTACATAAAAAAGTTAGGTAAAGCCAACACATCATTTTTTTGAGTGCATTAATCGCTCTCACTTCCAGGCTTTGGTCTGGCGGCAGGCCCACTTGCAGCAGTCAGTTCTGCCACCCCCTGAAACCATGGGATGGAAGACAGAGGGGAATACCCTTACTCCTCAACTCATGTCACTACCCCCAGTTCCAGATACCTGTGAGGAGTTAATCACCTGTGCCTGCACCACTGGCTGCAAGACATCCCGATGCGGCTGCAAGCCTAATCCATGCACTGCATTCTGCAAATGCAGAAAAGTCCAATGATATTTGTATGAACTAATAACTTTTGGAATATCTGTTATCACACTATTGTTGCTTGATTTTGTTGAAATTTCAGAGTTCCAGCAGCCATTTAAACATTAAAAACAGTCCCTTTCATGTCAATGTTGTTTTTTTCATTGTTTACATGTTTAAATATTCTGAGAATGCACAGTTTAGTTCTAAAGTTTAATTTTAAACTGCAATAAATGCATTAAAACATAATAAATGCTCAAAAAATGTTTAAATGCTTTAAAAATGTTTAAACTGCAATAAATACATGTTTTTTTGGCAGCCATTTTGTTTTTATTGTTTATGCCAAAACAGTGATGTTTACAACTTGTCATATGGCATAAATGGATTCAGCATATAAAAATCATATAGAAACAACACTTGAAGTACTTTTCCTCAAAAATGCCTATTGCATCTTATCCATGGCTATTTATCTATTTTGGGACTCGACTATATTGATAAATCTCAAAGTCACCGTGGTTTTGGGTGTACGCCAGGTGTACGCTGGAAATTTGGTGTACGCACTTTGGATAAATGAGGGCCAGTGTGTTTCAGGAGTGTTTCGAACACGAGTGTGTTTCAGGAGTGTGTTTCAGCAGTTTTAAACACGAGTGTGTTTCAGCAGTGTGTTTCAGGAGTGTTTCGAACACGAGTGTGTTTCAGCAGTGTTTTAAACACGAGTGTGTTTCAGCAGTGTGTTTCAGGAGTGTTTCGAACACTAGTGTGTTTCAGGTGTGTTTTAAACACAAGTGTGTCTTGAACAAGAGTGTGTTTCAGGAGTGTTTCGAACGAGTGTGTTTCAGAAGTGTGTTTAAGGAGTGTTTTGAACACGAGTGTGTTTCAGGAATGTTTCAGCAGTGTGTTTCGGGAGTGTTTCTAACACGAGTGTTTCAGCAGTGTGTTTCAGGAGTGTTTTAATCACAAGTGTGTCTCGGACACAAGTATGTTTCAGGAGTATGTTTCAAACAGGAGTGTGTTTTGAACACCGGTGTGTTTCAAACACGAGTGTGTTTCAGGAGTGTCTCGAACACCAGTGTGATTTAGGAGTGTGTTTCAGGAGCGTCTCAAACACCAGTGTGTTTCAGGAGTGTGTTTCAGGAGCGTATCAAACACCAGTGTGTTTCGAACATGAGTGTGTTTCAGCAGCGTCTCGAACACCAGTGTGTTTCAGGAGCGTATCAAACACCAGTGTGTTTCAGGAGTGTTTTAAACATGAGTGTGTTTCGTACACAAGTGTTTCAGGAGTGTCTCGAACACCAGTGTGTTTCAGGAGTGAGTTTCAGGAGTGTCTCAAACACCAGTGTGTTTCGAACATGAGTGTGTTTCAGGAGCGTCTCGAACACCAGTGTGTTTCAGGAGTGTGTTTCAGGAGCGTATCAAACACCAGTGTGTTTCGAACATGAGTGTGTTTCAGCAGCGTCTCGAACACCAGTGTGTTTCAGGAGCGTATCAAACACCAGTGTGTTTCAGGAGTGTTTTAAACATGAGTGTGTTTCGTACACAAGTGTTTCAGGAGTGTCTCGAACACCAGTGTGTTTCAGGAGTGAGTTTCAGGAGTGTCTCAAACACCAGTGTGTTTCGAACATGAGTGTGTTTCAGGAGCGTCTCGAACACCAGTGTGTTTCAGGAGTGTGTTTCAGGAGCGTATCAAACACCAGTGTGTTTCAGGAGTGTTTTAAACATGAGTGTGTTTCAGGAGTATTTCGAACACGAGTGTGTTTCGGGAGTGTTTTGAACATGAGTGTGTTTGAGGAGTGTGATTCAGGAGCGTCTCGAACACCAGTGTGTGTCAGGAGTGTGTTTCAGGAGCGTCTCAAACACCAGTGTGTTTCAGGAGAGTCTCTCGAACACAAGTGTGTTTCAGCAGTGTTTGGAACACGAGTGTGTTTCAGCAGTGTGTTTCAGGAGAGTTTTAAACACGAGTGTGCCTCAAACAAGAGTATGTTTCAGGAGTGTATCAAACAGGAGTGTGTTTTGAACACGAGTGTGTTTCAGCAGTGTGTTTCAGGAGTATTTCGAACACGAGTGTGTTTCAGGTGTGTTTTAAACACGAGTGTGTCTTGAACAAGAGTGTGTTTCAGGAGTGTTTCGAACACGAGTGTGTTTCAGAAGTGTGTTTAAGGAGTGTTTTGAACATGAGTGTGTTTCAGGGATGTTTCAGCAGTGTGTTTCGAACACGAGTGTTTCAGCAGTGTGTTTCAGGAGTGTTTTAATCACAAGTGTGTCTCGGACACAAGTATGTTTCAGGAGTATGTTTCAAACAGGAGTGTGTTTTGAACACGATTGTGTTTCGAACATAAGTATGTTTCAGCAGTGTGTTTCAGGAGTGTTTAGAACACGAGTTTGTTTTAGGAGTGTGTTTCAAGAGTGTTTTGAACATGAGTGTGTTTCAGGAGTGTGTTTTGAACACGAGTGTTTTTCAGGAGTGTGTTTCGAACATAAGTACATTTCAGGAGTGTTTTGAACATGACTGTTTTTCAGCAGCGCGTTTCAGGTGTGTTTCGAACACAAGTGTGTTTCAGCAGTGTTTTAAACACGAGTGTGTCTCAAACACAAGTGTGTTTCAGGAGTGTTTCGAACACGAGTGTGTTTCAGGAGTGTATGCTGCACATGAGTAAAGAGAAGCAAAGCACATAAAAACAACCCCATTGTCTTTATTTAGTTATTACAGTAGTCACTTTTATAGTAGCTGCCTTGTTTTTGTTTTTCCTTATTGTTTCACATATTCTATCACTTGGATCAATGCAAAGGCGTTCATATATATATATATATATATATATATATATATATATATGAACACCCCAAAAACAGGAAATTTTGGCAAGATATTACAAGAATATGATTCAGGCCTTAACCAGGGCGAATGTTTGGTTCATACATGGCAATTGAGTTTAGTGGGTTTTGAATCTGTAAAACACACGTTCGGATGAAAGAAGAACCGCATTCAAAACCTATTCAAGGCATTCGACTTGAATTCATTCTGATTTCAGAAAAACTACAACCTGATGCTAAACTCAGTGTTTGATATGTCACAATAAACCGCACAGGTATTTTCCAATGTGCAAGAACGTCTTTTAAATGCGAACTGCACTGAACATGAAATCTAAAAACACCAACAGCAAAAGAAACATTGTAACTACATTGTTGAGGTCACTTTTCAGGGATGCTGTTCGTCTACTGCCATCAAACACTTGAAACTGCCAGGTATTGGACCCAATACTGAAGAGAAGTGTGCGAGGAGAGTCCGAGAGAGAGTCGACATGCATCGGATCTGGAAGTGTTGCAGAAAAAACAGTGTTCATCAGCTCATCAGAACCAGTCGTTCAGTCCGAGACCTGACAGCCAAACCAGCGCTCAGGGATTTGAGAACACTGAATCATGATGGAAACACCAAATGTTTTATTCTCCAATGCATTTTGCAGATTATTCCATGTCATTAATTGGCCAGTTTCCCAACAGAGAGACTTTTCTCCATTGCTATTGGAAGGCAAAGTTTAGTTTGGATGAATCTGGATCAGAGCCAGAGCGAGGGACAGTGATGCAGGCGTTCGTGAAAAGTGAAAACCTTCCCAGATCAGCAGAATCTACAGCAACATTCGTGTGGGATGTTCTCAGACGCAGCATGAAACAGCAGCTAGAGCGCGAATGAAGCCAGCAGGGCAGCGGCAGGGTGCAGAACCTGCTGCGGGGGAAGGGGGAGGGCCCTCAGGGGCCGGTTCCATCAGAACACTGATCCATCACGACGAGAGGAAGAGAGAAAAAAGGGAGGATGACAGCAGCTCCATGTGTGTGTGTGTGTGTGTGTGTGTGTGGCACCAATACACCGAAGAGAAGAGAACAACACTGATCCACCGCTGAAGACATGAACACTGTTCACACACACCTCTGATCCATCACAATCAGTGAACGTCACGAAACACCTCAAATATCACGTCGCCCCAAAATCAAGCTTGGTCCCAAAATGGGCTTTATTTTGTTTAAGCAAAAAGCAAATAAACATTGTTTTGATTTTGGGGTGAACCTACTCGTTTCTCCTGAGATTCACCGAACATGTGTGAGACCGTACCATTCAGCCACAGGAGACAACACACACGCACACAGAATATCTAAGTGGATGTGATTTCTCCATTCACAAACGGCGGATCCAGAAATGAAACAGAGCGAACGAGTGAGTCTGAGTCTGTAGTGTGTGTGTGAGTGAGTGTGTGTTGTGCTGTTCTTCAATGCTCTGTCGTCTGCGCAGGGGAAGGTGTGTCAGTATGTGTGTGTGTGTGTGTGTGTGTGTGTTCAGCTGTTCTTCAGTGCTCTGTCATCTGCGCAGGGAAAGGTATGTTTGAGAGTCTGTGAGTGTGTGTTCAGCTGTTCTTCAGTGCTCTGTCGTCTGTGCAGGGGAAGGTGTGTGTGTGTGTGTGAGACAGAGTGCGTGTAAGTGTGTGTTCAGCTGTTCTTCAGCACTCTGTCGTCTGCGCAGGGGAAGGTGTGTAATTGGCAGAGGTCAGGGTTCATCAGGCCACAAGAGCGCAGATCCACCGTCTGTAATGACACACACCGGCGCAGCAGCGGCAAACACTGATCCGTCACCTTCACACAGCCTGCAACACACACACACACACACACACACTTTCACTTCACGCCTTTCTAGTTATACATCACAAATATGATTCTTGTGGTGTTTTTCTACAGGTAAAGGTTGCTTCTAGGGATGGGCAACGATTAATCTCGATTAATCGCATCCAAAATAAAAGTTTGTGTTTACATATGTGTGTGTGGTGTGCATAATTATTTTGTATATATAAATACACACACATGCATGTATATATTTATGAAATATTTGCATGTATATACTTATATATATGTATATATATTTGTAGGTATATATATATATATATTTATATATATTTATACATAATTAATATTATGTATGTATTTCGGGAGAAAATGATGAATTCCCGCACTGTAATAAATACAACAGACAGAAATATATAAACTGCGGCCCAAACACGGCGCCCATCTCACGTTACAGATAAAGATCTTTTTCTTTCTTTTTTTTAAACGACAAAACAAACTCACTAACACATTTGAGAATCTGAATATGAGAATGGTAAGCATCATGAAATGGTAAGCAAGTTAATATTTTGAAATAAAAGTGCTAAATCTGCAATAGAGCGCTATTTTGGCTGTGGTGAATCACGTGCCAACAAACATCGTGATGTCTGTCAGCCATCACGATGGACGATGGTATTGTCCATCGGCCCAACCCTACTTGTATGCTCCAATTACCTCACACACACGCCCTGATCATCTAAAAAACTTTTAGCCTTTAATGTTCAAACCGGAGTCGGACAATGATGGAGAGACTTTAAGAAGAAGAGACAATGTGTGGGGCTTTACCTGCCAGGTTTGCATGTGTGGAGCGTGTGTGGGGCTTAACCTCCAAGGGTGGCATGTTGGGCGTGTGAGAGGCGTGTGGGGCGTGTGTGGGGCGTGTGTGGGGCATGTGTGGGCCGTGTGTGGGGCTTTACCTGCCAGGTTGACGTGTGTGAGGCTCTCTCGGAGCGGGGAGATGGCTGAGGTCAGCGTGTGGACGGTCTGGTCTGTGATATAGCAGCACTGGCTCAAGTCCAGTTTGGTCAGGTGGGGAAGGTACCGGACCAAAAGACGAGACATGGCGTCGGTCACTTCCAGCCCAGATAATCGCAGCTCGGTCACGTTCTGGAAGCGCCCACCTCGGTTCTCTCCGTGAGCTGTGCGGGAACACAAGGTTAGTGCTGGGACACTACAGCTCTTGAATTATTACTGAACTTCACTCAGTTTCCACATGTAGAGTCTCTCCAAGCAGCATTTTCAAAATCAACCACTGGCTGTTCAGTTCGGTTTGCCACTCCAGTAAATGACTGAAGTCTGTGTGAACAGAACATGAATCGGCACTAAAGCTGAACTGACAACTGAATTTATCTGCAGTGTGAACGTGGTCCTGGTCCACCATCTCAGGTAAAGCCAGTGACCGAAACACTCAAGCTGGGATCCTTTAACAGACACAAACATCAGACCGAACTTCATCTGTGGCCCTCAGGAAAACTGAACATCAATTATTTTAGCTAACTTTGCATAATAAGGTGGAAATAAACTAAAAATTAAATCCATCAGATGCTAACATTCTCATCAATGATGTTCAACACATACCAAAAATTCTTTTAGGGTTACATTTCATTTATGACAATTTTGTATGAATTGATAATATCATTAATGTCACCGTAACCTTTTGAATCTGTCTGTTTTGCCAGCACTCATTTAAAGCATGACCCAGTAAAGGAGTGTAGAAACTGACCTGAGCGCGTGTCGTTGGAGGGCGGAGCCAGCAGCTCTTTCAGGTGCGAGTCCTTCAGATCCTCGACGCGACTGAGGTCCAGGAGCCGCAGACAAGGACACACAGACTGACAGAGAGCCGAGACCGAGGACCACGAGCAGCCGGCCACGTTCAGCTCCAGAAGACCTGAGGGAGACACGAGACATCAGCGAGCAACAGAGATACTAGCGAGTGGCTGAGGCATCAGTTAGAGGTCTTCACAGTGCACCCGAGACCCGTCGACCCGGGACCCGACCCGGTACCCGTACGGGTTCGTGTCTATATTTTAAATTATCAGCCGGATCCGGGTCGGGTCTGAATCTATTACTTCGGGTCCCGGGTCTATTTAACATTGTGTCAGTGAGAGGCCGATACACAGAGACATCAGCGAGAGGCTGAGATACCGAGACATCCGACAGAGGCTAAAAGTTTTCTCTTAAAAGTTATTCCTAACCCTAACTCTTAGTAAGGAAAAAGGACAACTAAACTAAGAGTGAGTCTTCGTTGCTATGGATGACATCAATTCTCAAGCATGACCTTCCTCGCAATGATCATGGTGATTGGTTGTTAGATGACAGGGCCATCATGCGGAACATAACACAGACACATTCAAATCATGGAATTACGACATCTAAATATGTCTGTGTCCTACACAAAATAATAATAGTAATGTCATCGAAATGCATATCCACCTTATTCTGCGCCCGTTCTATTTCCCATGATTCATTGCGGTTTCAATTGACTACGCGGTTTTCCACTTCCTGTTGAAGTATTGTTTACATAGAATGCTAGCACTCTAGTCCAGACCACTCATCTATATACAATGATATTTTATATAGATCAGTGGTCCAGACATTAGAAAAATATCAGTTTACACATGCGTTTTATATTCACGGACATGACCGTTATTAAAGCGACTTTAAAACTTTCACCGAGATTTTAAAAAGAGAAACCACAAAGAAACATTTCTTTAAAGTGAATTTCGTTTTTTATTAATTGAATCTTAATTTAAATCAATAATTCATCAACCAATTGATTGGTTTTAATAAATAAGAGGTATATAAACAATAGATGATCATGACGGAGGCGACAGCGTGCAAACTGGACTTTGGTCTGAAACTCGGCGTAACGTTATGCCTAACCTCACAGCCCTGAGAAATATTATAGACTATGCATCTTTGAAAGAAGAGGTAGACAGGAGTCAAAGGGCTAACCAGCCTAACCTTTTAGTACTGTTCTGCAGTCGGGGTGATAGAAACTGTCGGATGTTTGCTGGATTAGGGAGATCGTGCAGTCATGCATCAGCTATCCTTTGGAAGTTATAAAGAAAAGAAAAACGTTCATTTTGTTTTTATCTGTGATTTAATAAAAAATATCGTGATCAGATCAAATTTGATGAATGTTTTTTCGATTTAGTTTAGCGATGTGAAGATGACACAATCTAAAACACATGTCAAAAAAGCATAGACCAGACTAGAACCGGAAGTTGACAACCGGAGTCATTGTCATGGCGGCGCCCATTGTTTAGAGCAGAATAAGGTGGATATAATGACATGTTTGTGCAGGCCCCAGTGAAGTGTAAATCTAAAAAGGCAGGGAGAGAGTAAAAAGTCATGAATTAAATCAAATTAAAGTAGCCTAATACCCCAATGAAAACCACCACTTGCCTAATAATGAAAAAACGACACTTGCATTAACGCTCAGTTAAATGACATCCCATTAGCCTAAATAGACTACTTAAAGCAAGGAAATGTTGCTCCTATTGAAGTAATGTAATAGTTGAATGACGGTGGATTATGAACTCGCCAAAACGGAAAAGAAAGCCCGACTGGATGCAGGATCAGTTACTGCTGCTGGCCCAGTTGGTGCTGGAAAAAAAAAACATAATAAAAGGGAAATTTGGCACTGGGATATCAAGCAAAACTAAGCATGAGACATCGGAGAGGATTTGTTTGCAGATCAATGCAGCATTCCCACTTGTGCCGCGGACGACTGTGAGAGGCGCTGGTGTTGCTACAATCCTTTGTGAATCGGTCTTAGTGAGTTAGGAGTCCTCTCGACTTCTTTTAAGCTTGGGTGAGACTTAGGTGAATACGCTCCTCGCTAGACACTAGACTCATCTGCTCCTGTGTGGCTTCGCCTGCATATTTTGGTTCTGCTTTCGAAAAGTCCCTTTCTAATAGAACTCTGAAATTATAAATTACACTTGATGTAGTTTTCATTTGAAGAAGCAAAACACCCTCTCACTGCTGAGCTTTAAATCCCAAACATGGGCTCAGTTCAATCTCATGGACTGATTCCTCCTCGCTTCCGATCTTTCCATCGGTGACCAGTGTAAACGAACACTGACACGGACCCTTCTTCCTCTCTGCTCTTTCACACACTTCTACGCTTTTATATGATCCTGTAGGCCTGTGTCTCGCCACGGCTGAAACACTGCACCGTTTCTCATCATGTCTGTAACACTTCACGTGTAACGCTAACAGGAGGATGTACCTTGCAGACGGTTGATCAGCCACATGAGCTGCTTCTTGGAGATGTTGGTGAATCCCAGGTTGAGAGATACGGGTTGTCTACGGATTATACTACTCAACATCGGAGGAGTGATGGAGCGCTGCCGGCTCAGGTCGATCTGAGTCCATAGCCTCTTATCACAGCACCTGCAGACAAACACAGACGTCACATGATTGAGAGGCTGCGGACAAACACACACATCACATGACTGACAACACCTGCAGACAAACACACACACACACGCGTCACATGACTGACAGCACCTGCAGACAAACACATGCATCACATGACTGACAGCACCTGCAGACAAACACAGACATCACATGACTGAGAGGTTGCAGACAAACACACGTCAAATGACTGACGACACCTGCAGACAAACACACACACAGACGTCACATGACTGGCAGCACCTGCAGGCAAACGCGCATCACATGACTGACAGCACCTGCAGACAAACACGTGTCACATGATTGATGACACTTGGGGCACATTCAAGTTCAAAACGGTGCGCAACGTTTTGCTACGGTTTCCTAGTTGAACGTCATGTTTCCAGGAAACGGTGGCACCGGGGTTTGAGATATGTTTTCTCTCGTTTGGTGGGTGTGTCAGAACTGCAATCCAATCAGCAGCAACATGTATATAAAGCACGCGATATTAAAGTGAACTTGCACAATGGGTTAAGGAAAATAATTTACAAATGTGTTCAATGCAGATCGCTATATGCAACAACTGAGGATATTAGAAGATATGTTTGTCGTTTATTGTAAAAATATAGGATACCGACATGATGTAGTTTATTATATTTTTAACTTCATTGCAACATGACATTTGGTATAGAAATAAAAAATGGTAAGTGCTTTTCCTAAAAATGAGAAAGAAAATAGGTTATTAAAACATTATGAAATACAAATAAAGTTAGTGTGTGAGGCTAAACAGAATGTGTTTTAGTCTGAATTAGGTAAGATGTGTGCTTTCAGTTTCCACAAATCCCTTCACTTGATTGGGATGTTCTCTTGTGTTCTAGGCGGCAAGTGCAGTTACTGTAACATCGGGTATATTTTGTAATATTAAACACATTTTATACACATTTTATTTATACTGAGTTCATCAGGCTCCGAAAATTCTTCACAAATAACACAGAGAATGGCCTTATCGGGCTCCATAGTTGCAACTCTTGCGTCATCAGAACGGGGTGTTCAACGCATCACCGTTTCTTTTTTTTAAAAAAAGTTGTGCAACGTTTTGTCCGGGCTGAACGCAGCCCTGCAGAAAAACACACACACGCGTCACATGACTGACAGCACCTGAAGAAAAACACGAGTCATATGACTGACAGAGACTGCAGACAAACACGCGTCACATGACTGACAGCACCTGGAGACAAACACACGTCACATGACTGATAGAGGCTGAAGACAAACAAGCGTCACATGACTGACAGCACCTGCAGACAAACACGCCCCATGACTGACAGCACCTGCAGACAAACACGTGTCACATGACTGACAGCACCTGCAGACAAACATGCGTCTCATGACTGACAGCACCTACAGACAAACACGCTCCATGACTGACAGCACCTGAAGACAAAAACACGTCACATGACTGACAGAGGCTGCAGACAAACACGGTCACATGACTGACGGCACCTGCAGACAAACACATGTCACATGACTAATAGAGGCTGAAGACAAACACGCGTCACATGACTGACAGCACCTGCAGACAAACACACGCGTCACATGACTGACAGAGACTGCAGACAAACACGCGTCACATGACTGACAGCACCTGGAGACAAACACGCGTCATATGACCGACAGCACCTGGAGACAAACATACGTCACATGACTGATAGAAGATGAAGACAAACAAGCGTCACAAGACTGACAGAGGCTGCAGACAAACACGTCACGTGACTGACAGAGGCAGCAGACAAACACGCGTCACATGACTGACAGCACCTGGAGACAAACACGCGTCATATGACCGACAGCACCTGGAGACAAACACGCGTCACATGACTGATCGAAGATGAAGACAAACAAGCGTCACATGACTGACGGCACCTGCAGACAAACACGGGTCACATGACTGACAGCACCTGCAGACAAACACATGTCACATGACTAACAGAGGCTGAAGAGAAACACGCGTCACATGACTGACAGCACCTGCAGACAAACACACGCGTCACATGACTGACAGAGACTACAGACAAACAAACGCGCCACATGACTGAGTCTACAGACATACACACGCGTCACATGACTGAGACTACAGACAAACACACACGTCACATGACTGACAGAGGCTGCAGACAAACACATTACATGACTAACAGCACCTGCAGACAAACACATGCGTCACATGACTGACAGCACCTGCAGACAAACATGCGTCACATGACTAACAGCACCTACAGACAAACACATGCATCACATGACTGACAGCACCTGCAGACAAACACAAACGCGTCACATGACTGACAGAGGCTGCAGACAAACACACACAAGTCACATGACTGACAGAGGCTGCAGACAAACACGCGTCACATGACTGACAGAGGCTGCAGACAAACAAACACGTCACATGACTAATAGAGGCTGCAGACAAAAGGCTTGTTCGACTTCATGCAGCTCTGCGCAGACCGATCGGCGGCTGACTTGAAACAGTGCATGCCAGTTAGAAATTTTGTCCGACTTGATGCAGCGCTGACTCCACGTGACTGTGATGTATGCCATCAAAGTACCGCGAGAGCGATACGAGAGTAGCCGGAGGACTCAGCTAGCCCAGCTTCTCAAGAACGGCTGCACGAGCTCTGATGATGTCACAGCTGTTCCACGATTCGCTGGATTCAACGCATGACAACGATCACGTGCGCTTCGTCACTAAACGGTCTTTTCATGTAGTCACGATGTTATATTGTGTCATGTTTATCAAAATAAAACTGATTAAAAAACGTTTAAAACGTACTCCACGTCATTGATTATAGGCTTATATTGAACATTATTCTAGTTCAAACAGTTGCTGTATGAAGCAGTAAAGTGTTGAATGAAAATGTGTCTGAAATATCTGAAATATCTGTTTATTTGGCAATTGTTACATTTATTTCACTTAAGCTGTGGTAAAGCATGCAAACACCACGTGAGCGGTCACTACAGGAACCAGAAATTGTCCGACTTCACGTCTCCGTTTGCAGCTCCTCCCTGCCTGCATGCGGCCATTCTCACCGATCGGTTGCATCCAGCCGCAGGCGATGTCGAACACACCTAAACACACATGTGTCACATGACTGACAGAGGCTGCAGACAAACACACACGTCACATGACTGACAGAGGCAGCAGGCAAACACACACGTCACATGACTGACAGCACCTGCAGATAAACACATGCATAACATGACTGACAGCACCTGCAGACAAACATGCGTCACATGACTGACAGAGGCTGCAGACAAACACACACAAGTCACATGACTGACAGAGGCTGCAGACAAACACACGCGTCACATGACTGACAGAGGCTGCAGAAAAACACACACGTCACATGACTGACAGAGGCTGCAGACAATCACACGCATCACATGACTGACAGAGGCTGCAGACAAACACGTGCGTCACATGACTGTCAGAGGCTGCAGACAAACACACGCATCACATGACTGACAGCACCTGCAGACAAACACACACGTCACATGACTGACAGCACCTGCAGACAAACACACACATCACATGACTGACAGAGGCTGCAGACAAACACACACATCACATGACTGACAGAGGCTGCAGACAAACACACGCGTCACATGACTGACAGAGGCTGCAGACAAACACACACGTCACATGACTGACAGAGGCTGCAGACAAACACACGTGTCACATGACTGACAACACCTGCAGACAAACACACACATCACATGACTGACAGAGGCTGCAGACAAACACACGTGTCACATGACTGACAGCACCTGCAGACAAACACACGCGTCACATGACTGACAGAGGCTGCAGACAAACACACACGTCACATGACTGACAGTACCTGCAGACAAAAGGCTTGTTCGACTTTGTTATATTAACATTATTTTATGATTCAAAGTGTAACAAATCCTGGTGCAAAAGGTATTAGCTAAAGGTATTAGCTTAAACATAAATGTAGATTTGAGCTGTTGGTGGCGCTAGAGGTTTGGAGACTCTGGTAAGTTAGGTCTGTCTCCATCTGTGTGCCAGATCTCATAGCTCTCCTCCACAGTCTGTGGACCGGAGCAAAAGAAGAAACGGATGGCGATGAGAGCCACAGTAACGGATGCGGCTCATGAACCATCAGTGCTGCACATCTCATCAATTAAACACAAAACAGTTTTATCTGAATCGTTCCTTAGTTGTTTTTCTGCTGAACTGCCTTTAATAGGTCGTTCTTCAGTTCAGGGTCAGTTAATGCTGTGTTTGGACTGAAGAGGAAGGTTGGATTTACAGTACGTTTTCATAGAAATCAAATTTGATAAATTTTTTGACGTCTTACAAAAAATGTATAAAATTTTAATTGTATGATCGTGCCTTACACTCGTATTGAGTGTGATATTAAAAATTAAAACGTATCAGATTATAACAGCTTTTAGTGATTTGATTGATTAGTTGATGTCTATGTCTGTGTTTTTGCATAGCTGTTTTTTACTGATTTACTTTTGTTGCATGTTGTCCTTGAGTGCCAGGAAAGGAGCCTATAAATAAAAGGTATTATCATAATAATGCCGTCATATGTTAGCAGATCTCTCACCAGCGGCTCCAGGTGCGACACACACGCATGCACACACACAGCTGGCGCTGGCTGAGCTGCTGGAACACGCGGAGCCAGGCATCTCTGGTTAGCGTGTGTGTGTCTCCGCTGGCGAGCGGAAGCCGGTGTGGTTCGGGGCAGGCGGGCGGCGGGCGCACCAGGTGTCTCTCCATCTGCAGAGGTCTGGGCGAGGACACGGGCACAGCGCTCCTCTTCAGCGGCCGGCACTGCGAACGCTGCAGAGAGACGCCGCTAGCATTAGCGTTAGACGCGGTGTTGTTCCCGTTAGCCGTCGCAGAGCCACCCGCCATAGAGCCGCTCTTACTCTGGACTTGCCGGCTCCCACCGCGTAGTTTGCTCCCGCGGACAGCTTTGCCGTGCCGGTGATTAGCGACGGTGCTGTTTGAGTTCTCCTTCTCCTGCGTCTCCCTGCTGACCCGCGAGCGCCCGTTACGCTCCTGCCCGTTCGAGCGCTTGGAGGACAGGCCATCCGGTGTTTGTGTGTGCGTGTGTGTGACGGGCTGCGTGGCAGACAGTGGAGAGGGCGGGGCCAGAGGTTTGTGACCGCGATCCGCTGAGCCGTCCTCATCCTCGTCCGCTTCGGGGTCCAGAACCGGCTTACGGGCTCTGGGATTAGCGTCTCCTCGGCGGCGCTGCGGCTGAGGCTCGTCGGGCTCCGGCTCTGGCTCCGGCACGCTCTCTCCTTCAGAGTCCTCGCTCGCGCTGAAGCCCAGCTCCGCCAGGCGCCGGTTCCGCTCTCGCTCACGCATGCTCCCGTACGCCGGAGGCGACGGTTCCGAGGCGCCGATGGGAGACGGAGAGTCCGAGTCCGACTCAGAGTCCGTCTCAGAGCTGGAGGAGGACGAGGAGCTGGAGTCACGCACTCGCTCCAGCAGACACATGCGCTTGAAGCGCTCCAGTTTCTCCCGGTGATGGGAACGCTGGTCCTGGCTGGCCGTCAGGGACGAGGGCTGTGCCGGAGCTGAGCCGGAGCCGTGACCGACTGACACCGATGCGTTCGGCCCGTTCGCTTCAGACGAGTCAGAGGAGTTGGGTTTCGCTTTCTGCAGAAGACAGAAACTCAATGAAGCGCAGTCCTTTTAGGAGAGACATTGGCTACGTTTACATGCACAGCTTTTGTTTCAGTCAGCCTGAATTTATAACGTTTGATGAATCTGAATGTTTACATGAACGCTGAACATGTGATCGGGTTGATGCATGTGTTTATCAGTGATGCGTGGGTTGATCCAAAATGAGCGGGTGCCTGCAGTCACCCACGGTTACCCGCAGTTACGAGTCATCAGAAAATATTTTTAATGATATTCGGGCCGCGGTCGGTTGGATCGTTTGAAATAAAGATGCCCATTAAACCTTTGTATATAGTACTAGATACAATTTTCTATGAGATACAAAGGCCTACACTTTATTGGCTGAATAACTTGCACAAAGATGACGCACGAGCTCAGTCTCGGTTCTGTACTGGTGATCCGAGAACTGCTGTACCTGTGTGTTCGGTAGTACGCGGATGCGCAGTATCAGCTGCTCGTGCTCATCACTTCTCTTAACAGTGGCACCAACATGTCTCAGTTTAGTGAACTCTTGGAGTTACTGGAGTAAAATATACTCCGGGATATTGGTTTATTTCGATTCGGAGGGACTGTCAGGCATGTCTGAAAGTGAGTAACTTTAGTAACTTGTGGATTAAGCACTGACGCAAGACGTGAACTGTTTCGAATGATTCAGTCCGGTTCGACCAGTTCGCTAAAAAGAACCGGTTCAAAGGAATGATTCGTTCACGAACCGGCCATCAGTCTGCAGGGAGTGATGGAGGCTGCAAGAGAAAAGTTGAAGACTGGGGAGTGGAAGCTCCGCAAATAGCTACACAAATAGAAAGAGCAAAGTGTGGGAGACATTTGCCGAAATAATAAAAGATGATGACCAAACTGCTGGCTTTGAAATGTGTAGGCTTCTTTCAATGCTATTCACACATTTGTGCTACACTGCGATGAGCATTTACTACTTTTAAAAAATGCGGATCAGGAAGCGGTTCGGGTACAATATTTTCTATCTTTTTTTTTGGGGTCCGAGTTGCGGGCGGGTTAGTTGAAAACGTCGGTCGGGTGTGGGTTGTTTATTCATCGACCCGCTCATCACTGGTGTTTATATGTTACAAGCTTATATCGTATTGATTGTTTGATATGCGCCCACTGCACAAATATACAGAGTTTCCCGCTGTTTGTGCATAATAACTATTCTCATTCATTGGTTCATTTGTTTTCAGACTAAATACTGGTAACTTTGTTCCATCATTACCCTATTTCTACATCATCGCACATGCACATGTCCTTTCTGTTCCGTTTTCAGTCCGATCAAGTGTTCACATGTTCTCTGGACCGGATTAGAAAAGAAATAAACACTCCTTTTATTCGGATTGAAATCTCATTGGGATTGAGCTCAATCAGATCGATTAAGGCGTTTTTACATGAATGCTTTTCAGTGCGATTCAGCCATCCATCGCTTCACTAACGGATTATCTGGTTGCATGTAAATGTAGCCTCTGACAATTATTGTTTTTAACAATGAGACAGTCGTACCTTTTTCAGATGTTTCTCACGGGCACCTTTGATCTGTCGGGGAAAACAGAAATTTTTTTAATTTTAAATGTAGCCTTTTCTAAAACACTACAGAGCTTTTTGGTGACTGTGTTTAATTTAGGGATGCACAATATATTGCCCAACATATCGAAATCGGCCGATATATGATCATTTTTAAAGTTATCGTTATCAGCCTGATAAGAAAATGAGGCCGGTATATTAAAGCCGATAAATAATGTATTATTTCCTTCTGCTGAGACGCTTCAGATGCGCACTGTTCAACATGATGGGTTTGAATTTGAAGAGATGGGAATCTCTTCAAAAAATGAAAATACAGTAAAATGAAACAAGCTGTCATAAATGCTACATAAAATGATAATGAGAACATTAAAATTGTGTGCTTGGGACATGGCTTTTAATTGTTACATTTTTTGTAATCGGGCTCTTAAAAATTATTAGACTATTTATCGGCTAATTTATCGGTTATCGGCCTTCAAATATAAAGAATTATCGGTCTCAGCCAAAATGTTCATATCGTTGCATCCCTAATTTAATCACTAGATATAAAAATGGTTTCTCTCTCCATGTTTGAAATGACGTCAGCTGTCATTTGCTGTTGCACTTGCCTTCTTCTTGGAGCCTCCCTCCTGAGGCACGTCCTTCTCCTTCTTGCGTTTCGGCCCGTCGAGTCGAGTCGAGTCTTCCAGAGACAAGCTCTTTTTCTTACTGGGTGGAGGATCATCCGTGAGCTTCCAGCGACTCACTTCCCCGTTGTCCATGCGTCGCTTTCCCAAACCGTCTCCTTGATCCTGCAGACCAGACAGAAACCTTATAATATTCTCAAGTTATATCATCATTATATAAACAAGCTGAGGTTAAAAATCAAATGTGATCATGTGTTTGTTGGAGGCATGAAATGTAAATGCTCATTATTTAAGAAACTGATCTGCAAGTTCGAGCATGATCATTGAAAACCAGGCCTAACTGGAAAATGTTAAATATTATTATTATTATTATTATTATTATTATTATTACACGTTAAATATTGTTTCCTTTTCAGTTTGCTCCCTTCACAACTGATTGCACTTTTTTTTACATGCCTTATAGCTGCAGTTATCAGATAAGAGGTGGGCGATAATATAGTCACATTTTAAGATGATATAAACATTCAAGCAGTTAAGATTTGCTATATTATGTAATCGCTGAACATGAATTTATTGTATGCATGAGGATAAAGTTGGTTTGCAAATCGGTTTGCAAATGACGGATTTATGGACCAAAATCTATTAAATATTTTCCATTTTAGCAGAAAACCTTTAAAGAAGGTGTGGCAAGACCAGCCCTGAAACAGAGACGCTTCATTATGTTTTACCTCAGTCTTACCTTACTGGTCTTTCCTTCCTTGTGGCACTTTGGACATTCCCAACAGTTTGGGATCTCATCGTTAATGATGCCTTCGGACTTCCCCATCTGTGGGAGAGAGTTGAACATGTCAGTATTACGAGTGCTGGTAAAGAGAGTGCTGGTAGTGAGAACGCTGGTAATGAGAGCGCTGGTAAAGAGTGTGTTGGTAATGAGAGCGCTGGTAATGAGAGTGCTGGTAATGTTGGTAATGAGAGCGCTGGTAATGAGAGTGCTGGTAATGTTGGTAATGAGAGTGCTGGTAATTAGAGCGCTGGTAATGAGAGTGCTGGTAATTAGAGCGCTGGTAATGAGAGTGCTGGTAAAGAGAGCGCTGGTAATGAGAGCGCTGGTAATGAGAGTGCTGGTAAAGAGTGTGCTGGTAATGAGAGCGCTGGTAATTAGGGATGTCCCAATCAGGTTTTTTTTGCCCTCGAGTCCGAGTCATTTGAATTTGAGTATCTACCGATACCGAGTCCCGATCCGATGCTTCTATAATATATTTAAAAAAAAGAATAAAGAAGAGCGAAAAAACAGATTCAGATTCCAGGATGTTCCTTAAATTTAATTTAATTGGCCTTATTTTAACATTTTGACAACTCTGTTAACAAACAGAGCACTTCTGTGTGGTAGCTTGAACAATCAGGTAATAAATATAAATTCTTCACTTTTGGGACTTTAGTGCAACAGTAAATATAAAAAAAGTCTAATATAAAAACTAATAGCACTCATTGCGATCATTTGTGCTATCTTGGCTGTGATGTCTTGCGCCTTCGCACAATCAAGGTGAAATTTTTCTCTCCTCTTCAAACTCTCCTGCAGCGTGAGTCGACTTTTGTTAGTTTTTGACGGTTTGTTGTGTTAAATGTGTTTTTCTTTCTACCTCTTGAGAAGTTTACATGTCGCACAGTTTGCTATGGCAATGTTGTTGTCATCAACTTTATAATGTTAAGCATAAATATACTGATAAAGACACTGTCAGCAGTATTGACAGCAAAATAGACCACATAATATTTTGTTCTGTATTGACAGGTGCAATATTTGAAAATTGATAATTATTTTTTTATTTTCAAATTATATTTGTATCTTAATTTGTCAAAACCTAGACTTTCAACTATCAAAATTTAATTTATTAATATGTATTTGTGTACAAAATAACATTGTAGCGACTGTCAATGGCTGTGTGGCTATCAATCAGCTATGTGGAACCCCGGGCACGCTGTTGGTTGGCGGACTGGGGAGAGGGGGGCGGGTTGAGGAAATTCGTATGTTATTTTGGTTGCGCTGTTCTGAAGCTAGCTTTCTGAATGCCTGCACGTTGTGCCTGGCGAATAAACAAGTTAACTGAAATCTGGCCTCGTGTGAGATGCAACAATATAAACAGTTTCTCTATTCTATTTTGCCTGGAAACACTTCCAACACCCTTGCGTGTCGCATGAAAAATAGGCTTCGGTTCTATTTCTAGCATGCACACGTTTTTCCTCACGGCTCGAGCGCGCCTGAGCACGCAAGTCTGCAACTGAAACTCAGGCAATCTGCAAGCTCTAACCTGTTAACATGGGAGACGAAATAAAAACGGACACGCCACGTAGCCACGTACAGGGCACTCTATGCCACCTCATAACTATAAATGTGTTAAAAAATACTAAGAATATATATATACACATGTATCCGAGTCCTGATCGGGAGGTAACATCCGATTCCAAGCAAGTCTGAAACCACGTAATCGGGCCCAAATTCCGTTCACATGATTGGATCGGGACATCCCAACTGGTAATGAGAGCGCTCTTAATGAGTGTGCTGGTAATGAAAGTGCTGGTAATGGGTCGGTGTGGACCAGACCTTCAGGCAGCTGGGGTGGATGATCTCGTTGCAGATTGTGCACTCCATCAGAGACAGGCTGAACTTCTCCTCCTCCGATTCCACTGTATCTTCCTTCCCCGCTTCACCACAGGCGAAACACACGGCAGTGTGCGGCAACACCGGCTGCAGTAGAGACCCATGGGGAAAACACACACACACAAAAAAAAAAACTAACCAGGGAGAACATGTATGAAGGTGTGCACATGGATGCATTTTGCTCAATCTGATTTCAAGTGGTCAATGCCAATGATGTTTTCGTCAGTGATGACGATAACGAAATGATTTTGTTGACGCACTTTTTTTTAATGACGATAACTAGCTAAAAACGGCTCTAAGGTGACTAAAACATGACGAGACATTTTCGAGTTTTCGTTGACGAGACGAGACAAGACAGAAAGAAAATGAGTCTGACGTTCACAATGCATGTCATTAGGGGCCAAGCACCGAAGGTGCGTAGGCACCTATTGTATCTGTTCCAGTTCTTATTATTAGGGGCCAAGCACCGAAGGTGCGGAGGCACCTATTGTAATCGTTCCGGTTCTTATTATTATTATTATTAGGGGCCAAGCATCGAAGGTGCGGAGGCACCTATTGTATCTGTTCCATTTCTTTTTATTAGGGGCCAAGTACCGAAGGTGCGGAGGCACCTATTGTATCTGTTCTGTTTCTTAAAATTAGGGGCCAAGCACCGAAGGTGCGGAGGCACCTATTGTATCTGTTCCGGTTCTTATTATTAGGGGCCAAGCACCGAAGGTGCGGAGGTAAGGCCTATCAACAAAATTCTTTTTTCCTCTTGTTCCTGAGCTCATGCCGATTCGATCGCACCCTATGACGTCATTTTCCGTCATAAAAAAATGGCCGCCATTTTGAATTTTCCAAAAAAACTACTTTTGCGAACTTGTCCTAGACGGTTTGTCCGATTTTCACCAAAATCGCACCAGATCATCTCCAGGCAGTGCTGACAAAAAGTTATGGAATTCAAGATGATTTGAATAACCGTTTTCGATAAACGCGCAAACTAATTTTATGTAGCGCTTGCAAAAACAGACGCAAGGCTGTATCTCCGCAACGCTTCATCCTATTCAGACCAAACTTGGTACATGTCATCACAAGTATGACCTGAGGCTACATGCAGCGTTTCGGCGCAGCGCCACCTAGTGGTCCGGAGATATGAAAAATGGCTATTTTTGCTCGTAACTTCTGAACGGTTTGTCCAAAAATCATAACCTTCATCTCGTTAGATTCAGGGCGTCATGCCGAGTCGACAGATATCCAATTTTCCCAGATCGGCCATTTTGAATTATGTGCTAAAATGCTGTATTTTTTGAACGCATGAACGAATTGTTACGAAACTCAGTATGGGTCATCAGTACGATGCCCTGAAGGAGCCTGAGAAGTTTCGAAACAGCGCCTCCTAGTAGTGATTTTTTTTTTCAAACGCTTATAACTTTGGGTTTGGTACACTTATTTTCACGGGAGTCATCTTTTTCAGTTCCTGAATCGTTGCCGAGTCCAACGATACTAAACATGCTGGGTTTCGTGTTACGGTTGGTGTAGAGTAGCGATTTAGCGCGAAAAAAACACTTGGCGATATCTTCAAAACCGCTGTTCCGATCGTGACGAAACCACCGTCAGAAACACGGAATCATAGGTCGTTAACAAAACGCTATTGCCCAAATGCGAAAATATTGATAGTAAGGGGTAGTAAAATTCAAACAAAGTCATGTGTCAGTCATTTTTTACGTGTTTTTTCATATAAATGTTTATAACTCGGAAGCGAATTGAGATATTTGCACCAAAATTGACACACATATGTATGGGGTCACTCTGAGGACACATACAAAAAATTGTGGGACTGAGCCTCTTGGTGGCGCTATAATAGAACAAAACATGAAATTCCCATAATTTCAATACAGTTTTGTGAAATACAATGCTATACTAAATAAATGCTTTGGTCTAACATTACGAAACTCAGTGTGTGCCATAAGCAGCATGCCCTGAAGGTACTCAAAAGATTTTGAGACAGCGCCACCAGTTGGTCAAAAGTTATAATTAATTTTTGAGAACGCTAATAATTTTTGAATAAATTTGCCTATTGCAATGAAACTGATCTTAATAGATTCCTTCGGTTATGCCGAAAACATAGATATCAGGTTTTGCATAATCAGCCAAACTTCCTGTCTGCCATCTTTATTTCTTTGAAAAACATTCTTTTTCGAACTCCTCCTAGACCGTTTGTCCGATTTTCACGAAAATTGAATCGTATCATCTCCAGACCGTGCCGACTAAAAGTTATGAATTGCACGATGATAGACAAAACCGTTTTCGTATACCACAGCATCAAAGTTTAGGCATGCTGCCAAAATTACTATTTAGGCTTTATCTCTGCAATGCATTCACATTTTGACACCAAATTTTGTGTGTCATTGTCATCTCACTCTGATCACAACGTATCAATTTCATAACTGCGCCACCTATTGTTCGAAAGTGATAAACCATTAAATCATTTTATAAGTTACTATATTTGTAATTTAAGCCATTTTGCCTAAATTCATCTTTAAATGTCTTCAATTGCTCCTTGCTGCAGTTGGTCTGCCACTCCTAGCCATTTTGGCATATGTTGCCGCTTCTTGCGCTTGGCCCCGGTAATGGCTGCTTGAAGCTACATTTTCTTCCTGTTTTGTGTGAAATCTGTCTGTATTGAGCTAAAAAAAAAGTACCAGCAATGCTGCCGTTTTCTATCCTTGTTTTGCGTACACCCAGCACACGGCTGCCGCGCGCACCAGATTCCACAACATTTGTCCAAATTTAAATCTTAACCTTTCTATTTCATCAGAAACGATCTTAAAACAGGGCTTTAAGTGTAAAATACCGAACTAACCATTTAAAGACCAAACTGTGTACAGTATTCAGGGATTGTCTTATTCATTTTTATGTTCAACACACTTCAAGTGTCATGTTTGTTTCATACTTTATATTCAAGTATGCATTCCTAACAACCTATGTTCAACGCGCCTCAGTATTATTTATTTATTTTATTATTTTGTTTCAGAATGTTTGCAACTTTGCAGTAATATAGTAAAGTAAGATACTTTATATAGACAGGGTTGTATGATGTTTATGTTTACAAATAATATGCATCTTGTTGTTGCACTGGCAGACAAGTTGAAGATCATAAGTATGTGTTCCTCAATAGCTTATATTTTGGGCACGTTGTTCATTGCACTTTAGCAATTTCTCAAATAAACCCATAATTGCCGAAGTAAGAATGTTTTTATTTCTGGCTTTTTTGGAGTAAAACAGTGATTCCACTGTTACCACTTTATCTGTGTGTAATGTTGTAGTAGCTCAAAGTTTTTTGCCGTTTAAACTTTAAACCATTCCTTTATTACAGTGATTACTAGTGAAAATAGCATTTAATATTCATGGAAAAACTATAACTTGAAATATGGGGATAAAAGGTTTCTGGCCAATATGACAATGAAGTACAGCTTGGCAATGGCAGCAGTGTATCTCCATCAATGAGAAAGTCTAGTTTATTATGCAAAGGTTTTAAGGTCAGCTGTTGTTTTATGAATTGCAACACTTGCTACAACCTATCAAACCTAAGCCCATTCCCAATACTTTTTAACCTAAATTAATTTGTTAATGAGTAATTTTTTTTCTTACTAAAATTGACTAAAACCTTTTTGTGTTTTTGTCGTCGACTAAAACTATTAAGTTCATAACTAAAACTTAAAAGCATTTTCATCCAAAAGACTAAGAATAAAACTAAAAGGGCTACCAAAAACAACACTGGTCAATGCTAAATAAAGGTAAACACAACATTATTAACTGCGTGTTTGCAATCGCTTAGAAGCTGAAGCTTTACATTTAGCCATTATATTTCCAACACACACTTAAGGTACAATATGTAAGATTTTTGTAATAAAATATTCAAAAAACACTTTCACAGTCTGATACATTTCATGCAGTTGTGTACTTGCATTATCCCAAAAGTTCCCAAAGATTTGAAAAATCCAGAGAAATCCCAGTTTTTAATAATGGCTCGACCCTGGTCATGGTCGTCTATCAATGACGTAATATGGGCGCTATCCTCGGTTTCCGCTTGTAGAAACCATAGATACAATACATAGATCCTCATTAGTGGCCGGTTCAAGGGTCAGCTATATGTAAGCCACTAATGAAGTGTCTATGCATGCATATCTACGATACAATATCTTTTGCACCGCTGTTGTGTTGTTCAAATGTACTTTTAGTAAGATGGTTTTAAACGTGTAAAACTGCAGCATTGGTAAAAGGCTAATATAGCATTACATTTCACGTTGATGGGAGCTAATTAGTTACGATGACTTAACACAGTGTGATCAAACGTACAGGTAATACAAAACTAATTTATTAGCAGGTATATAATTTTTATGATTATGAATTCTATAGCCTACATCTCTGCATGGTGAACACAACAATTACATATTGTATCTTTAAGGTGTTTGGCCAGTTGGTCCCGTGAGGATGCTCTCCGAAAGCAGGTGTGGAGTCACTGCGGGTAAGGTTAGGGTTAGACCGGCCCGTGGGTCAGTGTTAGGGTTAGACCTGCCCATGAGCATGACTCACCGCGGTGCACTGCCGGAGCAGACACGACTGCTTCATGCGACCCGGTCCACCGAACTTCTTCATGTCCTTGCAGAAGTGGCACTCGCCGCACTCGGTCCTCATACACGCCTGACAGCGCCGGCACCGTGTGCGCCGCCGCCGCGCGCCTCCCAGCGCCTTACTGCCAGACATCGCCTCGGCATTCACCTGCACACACACACACACACACACAGGTCAGGATATCACAACACACACACACGTGCCTCCCAGTGCCTTACTGCCATACATCACCTCAGCATTCACCTGCACACACAGTTCAGGACATCATAACACACACACACACACACAGGTTTGGGCAGGACATCACATGCTGCCAATCACCCAGAATCCCAAGCGCGTCTCCACACTAACCTTTTCTGTGCTCTTGACACTCTTGATCAGGGTTAGAAATAAACACGGCAAAATGCAGATATAAATCACCTGTGGCGGGAAACGCTGTCGAATCACGAGCCAGTGTGGCTTTACTTATAATGTTTACTCACTTTGCTGGGGAACTTTGTGAAGACAAATCTGCCCAGATTTAACACAAAAACTCATGCGTCATAATATATTAAATACAGCGTATTGCGCAGAATCTGCTCATATCTTTCACATCTATCAATACTTCAACACAAACACACTACGCAGCATATAACAGCGTGTGTTCATTTGCATTGATTTGCAGATTAAAACATTATTTTTAGACATTATTTTCCAACATTCTACATTCTGATGTTCTTTGTACTGTATTGATCTGTGCAGCTAAAGCCCGGAACACACCAAGCCGACGGTCGGCCGCCGGGCAGTTTTTGTTCATCGGCCGACTAAGATTTCTCGGTGTGATATGCACGGTTCCGTGCCGTCGGCTGAAAATAGTCCTCGTCGGCTTTGTTTCGCCCGATTCGACATGTTGAATCGGCGTCGGACCGTCGGGGAAAGAGAGAACTCTGATTGGCTGTTCAGCTTAGTGAAAGAGTCAGTGCACGAGAATAAAAGCAAAACAGCAAGCAAAGAAGTCAAAACGGTAAAGATAGAAGGCTGTTCGTATGTTAGGTCATCTTACCCGAGTATTCCTTGGCGAATATTTCAATATTAACATGAGCGGAGTGGAATAAAGAAAGTGTTTAGTAGGACTGACATTCAAAACTGTAAGCACACGCTGCTTTGGTGTGTATCTGCAGCCGGCAGCGTCGGTTTTCCTTTTTGAATGATGAATATAGACTAATATATCTGCAGAAATAGACAGTTGGCTCATTATACGCAGGCGCAGAAGGCACATTCTAGGCTTGGTGTGTTCCTGGCTTAAAACACAGTTTGGTGAAAAGGATGAGGATGAAAGAGGAAGGAGGAGGAGATGCTGAATGACAGGACTTTGTTTGAATAAGGAATGAATGTATGAAATCCAAATTTGAATATATACACATATATAAGCTGTGACGTAGTTACTCTAATTTGATTTACTGGAATTACTGAGGCTGGAAAAAATGTAATATTTCACTTACACAATTAACATGGCCTGTTTAAAATTTTGTTAAATGTGTGTAATGTAATTAATAACAGAAAACTGTGCATTTAATAATTATATTAGGGTTTTTTAATTGATTCAAAGCCCTAAATCAATCATCATTTACATTTTACATTTACATTTATTCATTTACCTGACGCTTTTATCCACAGCAACTTACAATTGCTATATTTGTCAGAGGTCGCACGCCTCTGGAGCAATTAGGGGTTAAGTGTCTTGCTCAGGGACACATTGGTGTCTCACATTAGATTCAAACCCATGTCTCTCACACCAAAGGCATGTGTCTTATCCACTGCGCCATCACCACCCCTTATCTTTATGAGATAAGATTTCATAATGAAGAGGAGAAGCCACTTAAACATGTAGCATAAAACAAGTTATCAGAAATATATCCATGCGGTTTTCATATAATTAGGAGAACCTATTTCAACCTTTTCATTTCAAAGAAAATATCATGTAGGGTAGCAGTTAATTATTCTTTGAAAGGTATAATTAACTGTTAAAAAAAAAGTTAGTATCAGATGATCAGGACGGATCGCTATACTGCACTCTCTCGAGACGGGTACACAGCCCTGGCAGAGGATTCGGGAGGAGTAGGGAGGAGTCGAGAGGATTCGAGAGGATTCGGGAGGATTCAGCAGGAGTCAAGAGGAGTCAGGAGGAGTCGAGAGGATTCGGGAGGAATCGGGGGGAGTCGGGAGGATTCGGGGGGAGTCGGGAAGAGTCGGGGGAGTAGAGAGGATTCGGGAAGATTCAGGAGGAGTCGGGGGGATTCAGACAATGGGGTGTTGGGGTGGTGATGGCGCAGTGGATAAGACACACGCCTTTGGTGTGAGAGACTCGGATTCGAATCAACTGTGAGACACCAAAATGTCCCTGAGCAAGGCACTTAACCCCTAGTTGCTCCAGAGGCGTGCGACCTCTGACACGTATAGCAATTGTTAAGTCGCTTTGGATAAAAGCGTTAGCTAAATGAAATGAATAAATGTAAATGAAACAAAATCAGATGTAACCCACGTCAGTCTCAGTCGTCCTGCAGTTTCACTGTGGGACTTTCATCCATTACAGTGGAAATGAACAGTGATTTGCAGGTGTGTGTCAAATTACTACTACACTACTGTATTACAGTCACTTTCATGAAATATCAGATTACTCCATGGCAACATAACTTATGATTAAAATGCTAATTCAAAGTTCAAATGTAATGACAAACAAAAGTGCACTATTATGAGGATCAAGCTATTATAAAGCTGTATTTAAAGTTTGACACTATTTGTTTTCCAAATGCATGTTACTGGTCTTATTAATGCTTGCTTCATGCATTTTTTGGACCTTGTAATCCTTTATAAAAACATCCTAACTTGCTCTACACACACACACACACACTCCTGCTTTACTCCCAGCTTATCTTCAAACGAGCACAGATGGAGGAACTCTTTCACTCAGTCCAGTTGTACAGAAACTTTTCACCACACACACTGTTTTAAAACAGCTTTACATATATTCACACTTTAGATGTTTAAAGTCCCCGTGAAATCAAAATTGAACCTATTTACTTTGTTAGCGCATATTACTAGTCTTGTGGTGAACAATTAATCCGTGCAAGTGAATATATGTTAAAAAAATGTTTTACCTTAGTAATCTTTAATCAAAATCTGAAAAGTTACTTCCGGTCTGGAACGGTTTCTTTTTCTGATGACGTAGGTTTCACAGCTTGGGTGGGGAAACGCTTAACCACTCCCCTCAAACTGTTAGTTTGCTATGAGCGAGAGATGGAGAGGAGGAGCGCTAGAGTAAAACCCTGCCTTCTGTTCAATATTCCGTTTCACTTGGAAATACGTCACAGCACTGGAGAAAAATCGTTTGCAACTTCCGGTTCACGGGGACTTTAAAGGGATAGTTCACCCAAAAATTAAAATTATCCCATGATTGACTCACCCTCAAGCCATCATAGGTGTAATTGATTCTCTTCTTTCAGGCAAACACAATCAGAGTTATAAATAAGAAATATCTCGCTCTTCCCAGCTTTAAACTGGGAGTGTATGGCTAGTGCATCATCCATCATAACAGTGATTCATACAGGGGTTAATAAAGGCCTTCTGAAGAAGAAGATCCATATTTATACCTATAATCACTGGTGTCCGGTAATAGCCGTACACAAGTCTAGTTCCAGAAGAGCAGAAGATCGAGCAAAACACCGGTCATGAATAAAAAAAAAATTATAGACAAATGTGTAAAGAGCTTGAGTTTGATATTTGAACGGCGAAAAGCGTGGACTCTCACCTAAGCTTAAGCTACACCTACATCATGCGTGGGGTCAGAGGTCATGCATGAGGTCAGAGGTCACTCTTCCCCAGGAACTAGACATGCGTACGGCAGTTACTATTTAACTGCCGTACGCGTGTCTAGAGGCTGTATGGATCACTGTAATGATGGATGATACACTAGCTATACACTCCCAGTATAAAGCTGGGAAGAGCAAAAGGCGGTGATGGACAGATGACTGTTGATGACACTCACTTAACGTTTAACACACACTTAAGGTTTCCAGCCAATCACAAAGCACTGGTTGAGCTGTGGCCAATCAGATTTTCTGAAGAAGGCTTTGTAGAAAACAGTGTGTTTCAGTTTCAAACAGACTATACAATAATGTACAGTATGTTTTTCATGTTAACTAATTACACAAAATAAACATTCAAAACTTTATGAGGGAAGAGTCTGCTTCTCGTTGAGTGATTGCGAGTCAGTTAAACAGCGGTTTAATGGCTGGAACTTGTCCCTCGTCTCCATGTGTGTCCATCCCTGTCAGACATTACATATATTGCATCCCTGTCGAACACAGACGAGAACTACCATGAAGAACTCTAAACATCTAGTCCGTGGATTGGGACGGGAACCACTGTTATGCAACTCAACCATCAGATGTACAGAGTGTGTGTGTTAGAGTGCGTGTTTTATTTTATCTCAGGTAGATTTTTTTCCAAACTATTTAAGTTACGGTGCAGGAACTGTCAGACAAACAGAATTACACAAACGTTCAGATACTGTATATTTGAGTTTTGATAAGTATTTAACCACTAAATGCCAAGACAGAATCAAATACTGCAGAGAGATGTGTGATAATGTCATTTGTCCTTATTGAATACAACATCTGTTAGTACATTATACTCTCTGTCATTAATAAACAACATTTACTGCCACCCAAATCACAGTCACTAGAGCAACACCAGGATCACCTCATAAGGCATTTTCCAAGCAATATTTTGGAATGTAGTTCATTTTTTATGACACAACCAGTAACTATAGGTGGAACGTCCAAGGTATAGAGCTGGTAAGTCCCGCCCCTTCAGCTAGCCCCGCTGAACCTCTAGGTTGAAATTAAAATCGTCAATGCAAGTGAATGAGAGAAAATAATTATTTTCTAATCCCGTTTGAATTTTGCAATGAATGTAACATATGTTGTCTGTGAATTTTTTATATAATGTTTCGTGTAAAGAATGCTCAAATTTAGCGGGTAGAATTTTCATACGATTAGACTTTGTGTGAGAGCACTTTGTGGACTACAACTCTTTCGACGTGTTTGATATACAGTACATCACACCCACCAGCACACGGATCCCGCTAAACATGCCTGTGTCGTTGGTGTACTTCACCGCCTTCTTTCAGGGAGAGGACAAACTAGTTGAACGTTGTGAAAACCGTGGTTTGTGACCGAGGGAAAATGTGTTATGCGGCGACGTGTAGTCTTTCTCGTTATGTCTATTCCACAACTTTGCTAGCCAAAGAATCATACAATATACTGTCAAACTCGTTACATGAGAAATTATATTTTAAAAAAAATCACAGACAACATGTTACATTCATGGCACAATTCAAACGGGATCAGAAAATAATTATTTTCTCTCATTCACTTGCATTGACGCTTTTTCAACCTAGAGGTCCACTTGGAGTTTTACGGATGGACGGGACTTACCAGCATTTCTTCAGCTAACGTTACACTATTCTCCATTCTGTCAGGTGAAATATGGGCCTAAAATCAGACTGAAGACACACAGAAGCTGGAGGCATATATTTACCATGATTTACCTCGGTGAATGACAGTGTCATCATCAGTCAGTGAAGGCTGTGCCACTGCGGACACACGACAGCTAACATGAGCGGCTAACCAGATGGTTAGTTAGTCCGTTATTTGTCCTCAGCCACACATGTACTCACAGAACCCAGCCAAGCAGCTGAAAAGCATTTTTAATGATCCACGGAACCAGAAACACACCAGACAAACGAGCAGCAGCACTCCAGACTGACTATAACTAGCCGCTAGCATGGGTTTGTTAGCAGGTCCATTCAGCGCATTCACACAGTTCAGCAGGACCGAGATGGGCTTTACGAACCATTGTGAACTAGGAGGAATTTCGCCCACGACGATCTTGTTTTAATGGCACACACTCTCACAGACAGACAGACAGACACACACACACACACACACAACAATACACGACTAGCCAGCGAGCACGAGCTCGTCCCCGCAGAACTCACTCACCTGCTCGTGTGGACGCGCATTCTCCCAGATCGAGCATTAGAGAGATGTTTTCTGATATGTTTTCTGGCGATAGATGGACAGGCACAATGAAAGAGAGAGATCGCTTCCTTGTTCTCAGTCTCTCTCTCAGCTTTACATGAGTGACTGCTTTAAACACCAATCACATCCATTACCAGCTATTATCAACGACAGCGATGATTTCTGCTCTCTCAATGTGCTCCTCAAATATTAAAATCATACGAGCTCTTCAGATCATTGATATAACGTTAATCCATGAATATCATCCTCTGTGATTCCGATGGTCGATATTCCAGGCGTTTATTATTCCTGAACGATCTGCGGAAAACAGCATAAACGTATAAACGTGCCTTTTGTTCGCTCTTTCCTATTGTGTTTCTCTGCTGCATTTATCTATGAATATATGTATGTATTTATATTGTAACGCATCAAATGCGCCAGTACAGTCAATATCAGCCCTTACATGATCCTCCTGACGCCATTCCTGCTCCCGAAAATCAAATAAATAAATAAATATGGTAAATAAAAATATGGAGTAAAAAAAAATGCAAAAGCTCCTCCCAGGTCAATTCGTCACAACCCGCGGCATCATGGGAAATGTGGTTCATGAGCCCTACCCAAAAACACTTAGCCTAATTATTTCTTGTTGATTTCTTACTGCAGCAGGTTTATATCGCAACACTGCACATATCTGTGAGGAAATAATAATATTATGAAGTGCACAAAATCTTAAGCCAGACTAAGATGGTTTAGGCTGCCCATCACTATTAACCCTGACCCTAATTTATGTAATCTGATCCCTTAAAACAGGGCTGAATCCGAAATCACCCCCTAAACTCTTAAGGGCACTATAGAGGAAACAGCTGTTTGTAGTGTACCCCAATAACAAGAGTACAGATGATGCTCAAAATTCCCTCTATCGTTTTCATTCACTCCTTCAAGTGAAAAGTAGTGGACGATTTAGGGGGCGATAATGGACTACCGTAGGGAGTAGGGAACAGTGGCTGGGTTTAGGGGGGATAGTGGACTACCATAGGGAGTAGGGAACTGTGGCTGAGGGTTTAGGGGGCGATACTACCGTAGGGAGTAGGGAACAGTGGCTGAAGGTTTAGGGGGGATAGTGGACTACCGTATGGAGTAGGGAACAGTGGCTGAGGGTTTAGTGATAGTGTACTACCATAGAGAGTAGGGAACAGTGGCTGAGGGTTTAGGGGGGATAGTGGACTACCGCAGGGAGTAGGGAACAGTGGGTGAGGGATTAGGCCCAATATAGTGGATATAGTGGATAGGGAACACGGAACAGTGATCTTGGATTCAGCCGCTGTCAGTCAATGAGGACCAGCAATGTCCTCACTCCCTTTATCCTCAATCCACTGGCCTAAAACTCAAACCGGGTTTGAACACACACACACACACACACACACACACACACGCACACACACACCATCTCTCTTTCTCTCTCTCTCTCTCTCTCTCTGGGTTTGAACACACACACACACACACTATCTCTCTCTCTCACACACACAGGCTCCCTCTACTGCTGTGGAACGCGCCACACACACTATCTCTCCCCGACCCGTCATACTCTCTCTCTCTCTCTCACACACACACACACACACACACACACACACACACACACACACACACAAGCACGGCAGCGTCGCGATATCGGTGTGTTTTATCGCAGAACTGAAGATGATCAAGCTTTTCTCGCTGAAGCAGCAGAAGAAGGACGAGGAGTCCGCGGGGGGACCGCGAGCCGGGGCCGGCGGGAAGAAGGCGAGCGCGGCCCAGCTCAGGATACAGAAGGGTATGGTCCACAACACCAGAACCAGGGCTAACCTGGACCAATCACACACACACACACACACACACACACACACACACACACACACACACAGCAGCTCAGTCGATGTTTGAAGTCTGTGTTTTTACACACTTGTTCGGGTAACGATGTCAAGTTGAGAGGAGAGCGAAGCTAGCATTAGCCATCACGCTAACATGTAGCGCACTGTTTACTCAGTTTTATTATAACAGACTCGATGTTTTAAAACTTCTGACTGGCCGCAGTAATGAAGCTCGTGTCTAAAGCCATGTTTCCCGAGAGAAATACTCGTTTTCATACAGTTTCCATCTAAGTCATAATATTGAGGCCTACAAACAGAGTTCTCGTCTGTCTCGTATCCTTATCCTTTGCTTTAAAGCTGACCATGACACCGAGTGCTGTATTTTCCGTCAGAGAGAGGATAGAAGCGAATTCTGAAGATCAGTGCTCTTACACTCGTTCATTATGATGCTGCTAGACATTCAGGTTTGGCCCAGAAACAGAAGAAGGAGATGCTCTCTAGGCTCAGAAACGACTCAAATTACTAAACATTTAAGTTGCCTTCATCTACTCACCATTTCGCTCATCTTCAAAACATGAATGAAGATATTTTTTAATGAAACCATACGAGATTTCTGTCCCTCCATTGAAAGTTAATGTCACCATTGTGACAAAGACATTGTGAACGTAACCCATACTATTGTAGCAGTTTAATCCAAGTTTTGTGAAGAGACACAATCGCTTTATATGATGTTACAGAATAATTCTCATTTAAACACGAAGAATGCATGCACATACATAGAGAGCTCATGAAATGTGGTAAATGAAAGCTGGAAACCAAACCTCATTGGTTTTAAGTGTGTTTGAGCTCCTGTTTACCATTTTGATCATGCTCCATGTCTGTGTACTAAAGAGGATCCAGTACTACTGACATGCGTCCACTAACCCGTTCTGCACTATAGAGGATCCAGTGTACTGACACACGTCCACTAACTCGTTCTGCACTATATAGGATCCAGTGTACTGACACACGTCCACTAACCCGTTCTGCACTAAAGAGGATCCAGTGTACTGACACACGTCCACTAACCCGTTTTGCACTATAGAGGATCCAGTGTACTACTGACTGACACATGTCCACAAACCTGTTCTGCACTATAGAGGATTCAGTACTACTGACATGCGTCCACTAACCCGTTCTGCACTAAAGAGGATCCAGTGTACTGACACACGTCCACTAACTCGTTCTGCACTATATAGGATCCAGTGTACTGACACACGTCCACTAACCCGTTCTGCACTAAAGAGGATCCAGTGTACTGACACGCGTCCACTAACCCGTTCTGCACTATAGAGGATCCAGTGTACTGACACGCGTCCACTAACCCGTTCTGCACTAGAGGATCCAGTGTACATTTTTAGCACACAAAGATTAAAATTAACTTGCATTTATCAAACTGCCAACTTAAGTGTAGCTCTTACAAAAATTGTATCTTTTAAAAGAAAAAGAGAGGAACTCTTAAACTCTGTCTTTTGAATAAGTCAAAATGTTGAAACATAATTGCCTATAATTAGACTATAGCAATAGGAAGGGCCATAATCATAAAGTGAAACATAGGTTCAACCTCAACACAAAAACAGTATCAACATGCTTCTATTCCCTGAGAGGGAGGATACATTATTTTCACTTGAAATTAAAGTGCAATATTTGGAAACATATGACTGGAGTTCTTATGTAAACTTAAAGTGCCACTGTAGCGTAATATTTAAATATCATAACATGAAAGCTAAAATGTTCCCACACACCGAACTTAAACAGCACTGGCCCATCCTCCAACTCCCTCAACTTCTACACTTGCCCCTTCTCTGCGTGACGTGCAACGAACCATACTCCACTCTTACTGGCGTGTTCGACTTGAACCAGCGCTGCCGAGTCGTCCCGAGAAAAGCAGGTGGGAAATAATTAGCATAGCTGCCTTTCATTATAATAATGCATTTGATCTGATTCAATAGTGGTATAAAAGGTAAGCATTATGTGAATGCTTGGCTAAAGAGATACGTCTTTAATCTAGTTTTAAACAGCGAGTCAGAGCCTCGAACCATATCGGGAAGGCTATTCCTGATAGGGATGCAACAATACCGTTTTTTCAAAACCGATCCGATACCAAAATTCTGAGTATCGGCTGATACCGATACCAATCCGATATTTTTATTTTATTTTTAAACTAATAAAAAATATAGCAATTTCCTCAATTAGCCCCTTAAAATATACCTCCAGTATATAGTCCACAACAACAGTTGATTATGAAAGATTGCCACCCTTCATTCAAACACTACTATATATATATATATATATATATATATATATATATATATATATATATATATAAAAGAAAATACAGGTACTTCAGTACTTAAAGCTAGCTAGCTACCAACAGGTTTAAAGTTAAAACAATTTAAAACAGCAGTATTCTAGATTGTAATGTGTGTGTTAAACTAGGGCTGAACGATTAATTGCATTTGCGATAAAATCGCGATATGATGAAACGCGATTTTGTTATCGCAAGAGCTGCGATTACACTGGTCACTTGACACGCGAGAGAAAAGCAGTCTGCAAGATAAAGCATCAACTTGCCACGCTACGCGGTCTGGCGTCCAGAAAAGAACAGTTTATTGTGTTATTTATTCTCTCCTCTCTTCAACAAACCTGGATCGATTCAGAGAATTTCAGAATCGAGTATAAGCTTAGTTTTTAAACACAGATGCGTGATGACGCTGCGCGTGCTTTAGAAACGAACCGTGTTCTGAATCTGCTTGCTTCTATTTTCTCGCTCTCTCTCTTCCTCACTCACACACACGACACCGCTCGAATCTTCCAAAACATAGTAACGTTATTTTATAAAGGTCGGGGTTGAACCAAATTACAAGGACATTCGCGGGCTTCATTGAACAGGTTTTGCCCTTTTGCTTGATGTTATAACGTTACACTTGCAGTGCGCGTTCTCTCCCGCGGGAATTTTCTTTACAAATGCTTCACAGAGGCATTATTTATGTATTTTGGAATGCAGTTGGCTTATATTAAAACCATGAAAATCACTGAGAAGGCTGCTTTCATTTTAAAATACTAACGCGTGCTTTGTGAAGAGCGCTTGTGCATGCGGCCGTGAGCGACTCATTGGTAAATGTACTTGCATGTCAAAATGCTTTTATGACGCGAAATTGATGTAAACACGGTCAGTTATATCTTAAACCAACAGGACAAACCACATTTACAATTTCAAAAGAGATATATGCATTAGTGTGAATGCAGCTTATCGTATCTAAACTGAGGGGAAATCACTCCAGCTCTTGAATGAAAAACATTCAGACAGCCATACTTTTAAATACTGAGACCACTCTTTGTTTATTGCTTGTAATGTTTTTTTTTTGTTTCTCTTTATTAACTAGCTTTTATATTTTGAAGCTATATTATTTTATATAGCCTATTTAAAATTCTTAACATGTAATTGGTTTAATTAAATGTTTTTTTTATATTTATTTTTTAAAGTATGTGTTTTTACACATGTAATTAAATACATATTTTAAGAGTTATTAAGATTAATTAATAAGAAAAAAGTAGATCGGATCATGAGCTATCTAAAGATTCCCATCCCTACTGTACAATGATTCATTGCTTGTCTTTGTCGACTAATACAGAAGGTAAATAACTTTTTTTTTTTAAATCGCATATTAAATCGCAATCGCAATATTGGTTAAAAAAAATCGCAATTAGATTATTTTCCAAAATCGTTCAGCCCTATGTTGAACACAATTTACTTAATACAGACAGCTTCATTATAAAGATAACCCAGATAGCAAACTGACATTGAATCAACGTGGAAATATGACATCGAAACAACGTTGATCTGACATAGTTTTGCTCATCAAATTAACGTTAAACCAACGTCAGACGCGTCATTCTTTCAAAACTAACGGAAAATCAACTTGAAATCAACGCGTTGTTTCAACGTTATGAAAGCAAACCAATTTTCGATTTTCATTAGCTTTGAAGAATGCCGCGTCTGACGTTGGTTCAACGTTAATTCGATGAGCAAAATCAACGTTGTTTCAATGTCATGAGAGACGTTGTTTCCACGTTGATTCAATGTCAGTTTGCTGTCTGGGAAACAACAAATCCCCAAAATATATGATCATAATTATACATATTGCATATTGCTCTTTGTATTGTTGTAAAATACATTCATGAAAAACAATATAACAAAAATGAAAAAGATAATTATTTTAGATATCGCCAAGGCTACTAAAAAATTTAGACATGTTTTAAATGTATAGCACAGCTATTTAATGAGGCAGCAACATTAATAATTATTAATGTTAATAAGCTTTAATTGCGTCACTGCATTATGATATGAATGACTCCAACACATTGCGGCACAAAGCGCTTATGCGCATTCCGAGCGCAGAATGATGCGCTTGAAAACCACGTGGAGTTACAGCATGCAGCCGAGTATGCACCCTATGGTATGCACTCTGCGCGTCCAGTCCGCTTTGAAAAGTTCAAAGCACAAAGGAAATACATATTGATGGACAGTGTATTAAACAGTATCTATCTATACAATAGTTTATTGAACCTTTTCTTCAAACAGTTTTAAATTTCAGTTACTGTGCGCGTGAAGAACAATAGTGCTGACTCTAGTGTTGTGATCTAATCGACAGCGTCCGACATCTGGTAGAAAGTAACATGATTAAGTTACAGCAATAAAGTCCAAAAAGATAATGTTGTTTTATGCGAAAACATAGACCTTTATCTACAGATAAAGTATAATAGTATTAACATTGAATCATCTTGAAGATAGTTTTATAATTTACTGTAACCGAACGCGACGCGCTGTTTGGGTGGAGAATGGAGAATGTCTGATAGCCGCGAGAGGGAAAAGTTTATGTGATCTTGAATTTAATGACTTAAATATTAATTTCTCTCACACATAATGGCTTCAGAACACTTATAATAGAGTGCACAAAAACGTTATGGTACTTTAGAATGTTTTTGTGCCTTCTGTGGGGCTTAACAATAACATAATAGTAGGCTATACGCACAATATCGGATTTGGATCGGCCTCGTCTGATCGATACCCGATCCCGCAAAAATGGCTGGATCCTGAGTATCGGATCGGGACATCCCTAATTCCAGAGTTTAGGAGCTAAATGTGAGAACACCCTCCCTCCTTTAGTGGATTTAGATATCCTAGGAATGACCAGAAGCCTCGAATTTGGTGATCTTAAAGAATGCGATGGATTGTAGGGTGATAGAAGGTCTTTTAAATAACAGTGGAAATGAACTAATTAATTGTTGTGTGTGTGGGAAAAAAGTAAAGCTCATCTGTTCTCCCTCTGTCAGACATCAACGAGCTGAACCTGCCGAAGACGTGCGAGATCGTTTTCCCCGACCAGGACGATCTGCTCAACTTCAAGCTCATCATCTCGCCTGACGAGGTTTGCCTTCGTTATGCCTCTGTGGTGGAAAGCACGGTTTATGCTTGTTATATATTTCAGAGATATTTCAAATGATGAAGCGTAAAGTTTGTCAGCTTGGGAAGTTTGTTAGTGGCACACGTGATGACCTGTGATTTAATTAGTGGAGCACGAAACCTGCATTAGTAATGCTTTCCAGCAGGGAAACCTTCATTCATGATGACAGACTTTTGCACATGACATTGTTCTGCTGACTGTCCTGATCAATTTAATAAACATTTATAATTTTCTCTGTTTTTTATAGGGTTTCTATAAAGGTGGGAAATTTGTCTTCAGTTTTAAGGTAAACAGCAGCTTGAGTAAATCCGTGATCACTTTACTAAATAAAGCCTTCACGAGTCAGATGGTGGTGCTAGGCATTGTTAGCTCTGCCAGATTTTTATAGATGAAAATCTTATACTAGCTTTAAAGGTTAGCAGATCAGTAGTTCTACAATGTAACATAACTCAATTCTTGAGAACTGGAATATTAATTTTCAGTTCTTAAAATGCAAAAACTATTTAATTAAAGAAGTTAAAAGCCAGGATTCACAGCGCAGATGCTAGTCAGACTATGGGAAATAGAGGAGGATAAACGTTTCCGTAATGAGAGTTCCTACGGTGTTAGAATATGTGACCCTGCCTGTGAAAACCCAGCTAAAGTCATTTTTTTTTTGTGATTCACTGTTTTCTACATACAATCATCCTACATAATGTAAAGAACATTCTGTGAAAATATAACCTTGATATCTTTAATATTGACTGAGTAAGGCTGTGTCAAAGATTTGCTAAATTCTGGGCTCAGAAAATCATGTTTTGGAGAAATTCCAATTTTAAAAAAAGCTTATTTTTAAAATAGCAAAACATTTGATCCATAATTATCCTCCATATGTGCCATATACCACATTAAAGCTGATATTCTCCCTTTTTTAGTGATATATGACACATTTTGGGGAAAATTCTTAAAGTTTTATAAAACAGGCCTATTTATTATGATGTGCATGTCCAAAAAGTTAAAAACATTGAAACGAATGGGACCATCACAAGAGCTTGATTGTAGCAACAATTATCATGTCAATTCAGTGGAACGATTTGTATAACTTTATTAGTAAAATGAAATATCAGTGCAAATATAATATCAATAATATATCAATATCAAATAATTAACATGTAACATTTCGGCAGAAAATCTCATTCTCTTACTGGGCCACGGTGTAACATTGAGTAAATCTGGAGTAAAAAGAAATTAAAAAAAATAATAAGTCAAGGGATAGTTCACCCAAAAATTTTAATTCTGCCATTATTTACTCAGCCTCATGTTGTTCCAAACCAGTTTGAGTTTCTTTCTTCTGTTTAACACAAAATAAGATATTTTAAAGGATGCTGGTAACCAGACAGTTGGCAGCACACATTGACTTAGTAGGGGGCGAAAAAACACTATGTAAGTAAATGTGTGCCGTCAACTGTCTGGTCACCAGCATTCTTTAAAATATCTTATTTGTGTTCAGCAGAAGAAAGAAACGCATACAGGTTTGGAACAACATGAGGGTGAGTAAATTATGACAGAATTCAAATTTTTGGGTGAACTATCCCTTTAACAGGTCAGTCTCAAATTTCGTACACATTCTAAAATTGTCTAGATGCAAAATATTTAGTAATCTCATAGATTCTATTAACAAAAGTCTGTGATCCTTTTTTTTGATTTAGTGGTTTCTTCCCCAGAGTGCAAGTGACTTCGTATTTGTACTAAAACTACCATGTCTAGTACAGTATTGTCCATCTCCAAATGACTCATCCTGAGTGACAGCAACTCTCCCTCCTTGAAAAATGAAGAACACTTTTCAGCATTGAAATACTTGCAGTTGCAAGAGAAACTTATTTTCAGTTTCACATCTGGACTTCCAGCATTAGAAGCAAATTCTTCTTGTTGGTGTTCCCTCTTCAGATTCGCCAGTCTATAATAGGTTGAGGTTCAATCACCAAAACTGGCTCGTCCGTCCTCATCATCATGTTGGTCACTGCCTGAAAAAACAAGGATATTTTTTTCAATTCAAAGCAAGAGACCTAAATGGAGAACTAAACATGGGGGGCGGGGGGATTTATCCATTTTAAATCCACATTTAAAATGAATAATGAAGCATTTTATATGAAAATATTAGACTGGATCTGATTAATTGAGGGGAGGGCATAGGGACAAGAAACAGGTATGGCTCAATTCAGAGTGTAATCAAACAAATAAACATCATGTCATAAACGTAATTAATTTAAACTGACTCAATTCCAACCAACAAATGTAATAAACATTTAAATCCACTATGTTTGCATCATAGTTTGAATTCTGTGTTAGCATTACATTGGCACTGACAGTATATTACATATTTAGCATTAAAAATATTATAATGACAAAAACTTACCGTCAAATTCCTCTTCAGTTTCGTCAAAGAATGTGTCCTGTTCATCATCACCATTATCCTCCAGAAAATAATCCGCTATAAAACCGCTTAAATCATAATTTGGGCAATTCCACCGAGATTAATATCTAACAAGCTGTTTAAGCAATCAGACATTTTACGTTCTTGCACATGCTTCGGTGCTGCCATGTCAGATGTCAAAACGACGCAGTTAACAGTTAATCCAGCAAACGAATTATATTATTGACACTTATAAGACACAAATATAATATAATATAATAATATTCTTGGCAGAATACAGAGCTACAAAACACATAAGCTGTTCTTAAGTTAAATGTTTGGCGATGACACGGAAACACCTCCTGAGATATGAACCGGCCGGCTGAAGTGAAGTCGCTTTTTTTTTCATTGTGTTGACCTGATTGCCACTCGTGCGGATTGATTTTAAGGTCTGTTTACTCTTTCCAATAGAAAATAAGTCAAAAAGAAGTTCCTGAACTGAATGATAGGAATCAGCAAGTGTTGTTGCGCTGAAAAATAAACCCGGATACGATTGAAATCAATGTTAAAGCCCGCGTCCGTTTTTTTTTTTTTTTACTGCGCAAAAGTATAATGTAGTGTCAATAAAATCATTAATTTTAGTATTTATCATTTTATAAATTAAAATTTGAGTATTGAATCTCAAAACCCTTGTAATAATCTATCATTTACAGCAATAAACACACATTACCTATTTTTGTCATTTTTATGGCTATGACTACTTTGACGCTCTTTTATTCATAATTAGATTCTGCGACTTTAGCCGGGGTTCCACAGGCGGGGTCACATATGGCAAATCTGAGCTGAGTGTGTGTCAGTGAGGGTGAGGAGATGATGAAGATGAGGCTCTAGAACCGCAGACCCTTTTGGAACACGCAGTACAACATGAGCACAAGCACATCTGTAACACACAGAAGCACATCTGTAACACATCTGTAACACACACGAGCACATCTGTAACACACACAAGCACATCTGTAACACACATCTGTAACACACACGAGCACATCTGTAACACACCTGTAACACACATCTGTAACACACAAGCACATCTGTAACACACATCTGTAACACACGAGCACATCTGTAACACATCTGTAACCCACACACACAAGCACATCTGTAACACACACGAGCACATCTGTTACAGACATCTGTAACACACACGAGCACATCTGTAACACACCTGTAACACACACGAGCACATCTGTAACACACATCTGTAACACACAAGCACATCTGTAACACACATCTGTAACACACGCGAGCACATCTGTAACACACAAGCACATCTGTAACAAACATCTGTAACACACGAGCACATCTGTAACACACATCTGTAACACACACGATCACATCTGTAATACACCTGTAACACACAGGAGCACATCTGTAACACACCAGCACATATGTAACACACAAGCATATCTGTAACACACCAGCACATCTGTAACACACACAAGCACATCTGTAACACACCAGCACATCTGTAACACACACAAGCACATCTGTAACACACCAGCACATCTGTAACACACACACAAGCTCATCTGTAACACACACACACACGAGCACATTTGTAACACATCTGTAATAGGGGTGTAAATCGGGGCCTGCATGATGATTCGATACGATACCGATTTCTTAAGCCAACAATTCGAATATTTTCGATACTTCAAAATTCCCTGCAATTCGATTCGATTCTATACGATTAATACTCGATATTTTTACATGATATCTATTAAGTTTCAAATAAATCAACAAAAAATATATATTTTGCCTTTTATTGAGAATACAGAAACAGTATTCTATTCACAGTGTGCAAGTTGTGCTCAAAGCACTGCAAATAGAACAGCAAAAGTAACAGTTACTGCATCTACAGTTACAATAAAGTGGCATCAGTTAAATTGTAATTAGAACAAAATAAAAATAATTAAGTCTAATGCTTACAGTGCAGGTCTACTATGGCCAATTAGCCTATTCACTGTTAAAACAAACAAACAAAGACTGACCTCTACAGCCTAAATTTCAAATACATCAACCCTGCAGTTATCCGGATAATAAGTGTTCTGATCTTACCGATTCTATTTTCACCTGGCCACATAAATGTGTTTTTGCAAAATGGCTATAAATCCGATCTTCAACTCCCGCGTTATATGCAGATTTAATGGATTGCACGCCACCAAAAGCAACAGATAGCCTATGAGCTGTATGTTATTGATCATCAGCCAATTTCAAAATCAAAGACCGCAAAAAGAGAGAGTGGCAACAGCCCTGGTAAGAGATCATTTCTTTAGAGATCGTTTCTTTACTTGAAGATGGTTGTGTGTTAATGTTTGCATGTTGGCTTGATGAATAAACGCTCAGCTGCGGTGATGCATGTCGCAGTAGCGCCGTCATATCTGACTATAACATGACATATAGCCTATAACACGCTCTCACACGTTTATTTTTTAGCATTTTTGGGAGGAGTAAAATATACATATGTGGTTCAACAACCAGATTGCGTTTACACCTAGTAAAGATCCGAACACAATGCGAGCCAGACTACCTCCAGATGTGGTCAGGTAGATCCGATCACAACGTTACACCTTGCATTAACATGCGTTTTTTTATTATCCGGATAACTTATCTGGATACAGATCGCATTTTAATACCAGGCGTGGGCTAAATGGGGTCTCAGTTTCAGCGCGCTGTAACGGTTCCATTGTTCTTTAAAGTCAGACTTAACAATGTGTGTGTGAACCCCGTGAACGTGAAGCGTATAACGCGTGTGAATTACAACAATAATGAGGTTAGCGCCACCCGCATCTTAGCAGTAGGTTGCACGCACATGTCGGAGCAGATGCTGAAAATAGACTGGCGGCAAAATAAACACATTAATCGATTCTCTTGCGGACACATCGATGCATTGAATCGTCGGCTGTATAATTGATGCATCAATGCAAATCGATTAATATATACACACCTAATCTGTAATACACACAAGCACATCTGTAACACACACGAGTAGACAAGCAGACCTGTAACACACACGAGCACATCTTTAAAGGGTACATATCATGCTTTTAAATCATTCATTTTTACATATAAATCATACCGTTGTGGTCTATATAAAACATAACTGCAATGCTTGGGTCTGAATTTCTCATTATTATAGCTCCACAGGCCCCTTTTCTAGCCCTTTTCTGATGTGCGTCTTTGAGCGACCCGTTTCAATGCGTCCCCTTTAAATAAAAAGGAGATGCGTCACACCCCGCCCGCTCTCCAGGTCGATGAGTTCACGGTCAGTTCAACTCCCCACGTTCGGCCATTATTGTAGTTTGATTAGAGATATACGATTATATACGATACCTTCAAAGAACATTTTTATTCACACTTTAATAAAATGTCAACAACAGAAGACTTGTCCATCAAGCCTTACATATTCGAGCCTCAGCGAGCGAGTTGATAAAGACGACGACGAACCTGCAGAACAACCACTTCTTTGGTATGTAAGTTAACTGTTTTGTGTTATTAGTGAAAGTTAACTATTTCTTTTGTTAAAACAAGCACACTGACAAGATAAATGACTACGGTCTAATCTTACCACAAAAAAAATCTGTATTGACAATATGATGCGTCTAGAAAAGCATCAGAAAACAGCAGCTAAATGACCATTGATGAAACTCAAGAACAATAATACTGCAGAAGTGTAACGTTACTTCAAAACAAAAACAAAGAAAGACAAAGGTACTGCTAAACCATGACCACCATGTGTTTTAAGAAAGTAAAGTACTTTATCTTTATTAACGATATTTACAGCTTATCGAAATACTCTGTTCGTCGTCTCCAAAGATAGAAGGAATTTACCTCTCATTCAGACGAAGTCAATCGGCAAACCCTTCTTTATACTGGCGGAGGTTGTTGAAGTGGGAATCCTTATAGTGCTTCAGGTCACTACCAACCGAACATTTTGACTTGCCCTCTCGTAACTTCTGCATCATTGAGCTCAGACTACAAAATCGGAGTGAGAAATAATAATGGCGGATTGCTCGAAGTGTTGGACCGGTAGTCAATGTCCTTATTTGGCAGTTCCGCTGCAAATACGATGACGCACTTCCTCAAAAAACGTCATAGACAACAGAAAAATCTGAACAGGTTGAAAAATATGACCAAAACAGAATATAAAGATATAAACGAATCACCTGAAGAGAATAATTTCATCTTTTCTGTACTTATAAACACTCCAAATATACAACAAAATGCATTTAAGGGCTAAAGTGGATTTTGCATGATATGTCCCCTTTAACACACCTGCAATAAACACGAGCACAACTGTAACACACCTGCGACACACACGAGCACATCTGTAACACACCCGCAACACACACGAGCACATCTGTAACACACAAGCATACCTGTAACACACGACCACATCTGCAACACACGACCACATCTGTAACACACACAAGCACATCTGTAACACACACGAGCACTTCTTTAACACACCTGCAACACACACGACCACGTCTGCAACACACACGACCACGTCTGCAACACACACGAGCACGTCTGTAACACACACGAGCACATCTTTAAAGGTGGGGTTTACTGCTTTTTTTTCTTTGCATGATTCTGTTTATGGGGTGCAATATAACATGTATTCGTGGTTTTTCGTTTTTAAAAAGTCTTATTTTTCATAAACTTCACTTTTATTGTAAGCCGCGCTCTCCTCTGTCCCTTGAATGACCGGTTGACTTCCTGATTCTATGAAACCACTCCCTCAGAAACAGGCAGTGGGCTCAGATTGGTTAGTTTGGGCTGGTGTGTGGTGATTGGCTAAAGTGTCGCTCACGTTGTCCGTAAGTTTAACACCCATTACCTTTACGGGCGAAACGTGCCTGCGCTCCAGTCCATTCATGTAAATAATGGTGTCGAACTGCAGTATCAGTTTGAGGCAGAATCAGACCGAGAAAGCGGCGATGAAGAGAACCAGAGAGAGCCGATCAAGCAGAACCTCACCACACACTGCTCTTACTAAACGTTTCTGAATGATAATTTGCTAAATTTTTTTAACTTTATACACGTTTGTTTAACACAATAGCATCTGATTGGCAACAATAGCAACTGACTGGCTACTAATGTTACACTCAAACAGCGTTGGCATTCATTTATGTTCTTGATCAAATCGAAAATAATGTCATAAAGCGTATATACATGAAAAATATGTTTAAAACATTAGTACTTATACAAAATTCAGGTCCATAATGTTTGTACGTGTTTGTCGTAGACACAAAATAGCATAACTAGTAGCCTAGTGGCTATAAAGCCAGTGCTGGCATTTGAAAAAAATAAAACACAAGGCTACGTCTGGAATTATACATGCAAATACATTTAAAAAGATTAAGTCTTAGCCTACTTACCGGTTGTGGCCCAACAACTGCTGCCTCTGGTTTTAAAGGGCACCTATTATGCCCCTTTTTACAAGATGTAATATTGGTCTCTGGTGTCCCCAGAATGTATTTGTGAAATTTCAGCTCAAAATATCCCACAGTTAATTTATTATAACCATTTGAAAATGTCATTTTGGGGCCTGCTTAAAAATGAGCTGTTTCGGGGGTATACGGCTTTAAATGCAAATGAGCTGCATATCCCCGCCCTGCCTTTGGTTGAGGGCGTAACTTGATACCAATGGCAGTCGGTACTGAGAGAAACCGCTGTTTTGAATGTCATTCAGCATACGTTTGAATCGGAATATATAAATAATCTCTGATCAGACCCAGATGACGAACGGAAGAATAAACACAAATGAGAATGGACCAGTACGTCTTGGTATGATTATTTGATACATTTATGTACTTAGCGTTGTAATCGCATCCCCTTTGAAATGATGGGCATGTGCAACATTAATGCTGGCGCAGTTTTTTTGAAACTACATACACATACTGTAATAAAGTTTGCTACGTACAAGCGAAATTACATTTATGCGAGGGACCTGTGGTGTCATGTTTACTTGTCATACAGGTGCTTCTGTGGCAAATATGAGGAGATAGCTAAGTTACAGAACAAGAACATATATGCAGTTTTTAATACAATATCTTTAAATATATATAAACGTGTGGTTACACACTATACAAACAAGGTTTAAAGGGTTAGAGGGGTTTTTCACCCAAAAATGAAAATTAAGTCTTTAATTACTCACCCCCATCCTGTACCAACCCTGGAAGACCTTCGTTCATCTTCGGAACACAAATGAAGATATTTTTGATTAAATCTGAGAGCTGGATCACTCCTTCATAGACTGCCTAAGGGACTGGCTCTTGACAGCCCATAAAGTCATTAAAGAAAATGTTTAAATATTCCATGTGCCTACTGTGGCTCAGTTATAAGTTTATCAAGCGACGAGACTACTTTTTGTGTGAAAAAAACATAAATAACGACTTTATTCGACTATTCCATTACTTCCTTATGGGCGTAAACTTTCTGTTTACAAGTAGAGGAGGATCTGCCCTGTACATACGCTTTTCAATTAGCGTATTTTCCGCACTATAAGGTGCACTTAAAAGCCTTTAATCTTCTCAAAAAACGACAGTGTGCCTTATAATCCGGAGCACCTTATATATGGATCATCATCTTATACGGTAGGTGGCGGTAATACTCCTAAGCGGTGAGCAGCCGGTAACAAGAAGTAGTCGAAGAAGAACATCGTCATCTCAGTTCTCGCGCATGCGCCCATAAGGAAGTAATGGAATAGTCGAATAAAGTCGTTATTTATGGGTTTTTTTTGCACAAAAAGTAGTCTTGTCGCTTGATAAACTTATAATTGAACCGCTGTAGGCTCATGGAATATTTAAACATTTTCTTTAATGAATTTTTGGGCCGTCAAGAGCCAGTCCCTTATGCAGTCTATGTAGTAGTGATCCAGCTCTCAGATTTAATCAAAAATATCTTTATTTGTTTTCCGAAGATGAACGAAGGTCTTACGGGGTTGGTACAGCATGGGGGTGAGGAATTAATGACTTAATCTTCATTTTTGGGTGAACTAACCCTTTAAATTATATAGCCTACACAGACATCCTACGACGACAACAACTTTAGACGCATTTGTTGTTGAATTAGCTGACATTGACTGAAAAGACTATTTGCTCAAAAATCATAAAATACACTTACTGTTACTGGATGTGACGGTGGATCGCAAACAGTAGATGACGATTAACAGTTGAGGATTAACTTTTAAGCCACAACAACAGGATTAACCCACGACAGAACAGTTATGTTTCCAAGAGACATTACAGGCTGTCGTCGAAACAATGGAGGATGTGTGTACAGATCACCGAGGGCGGGGTCTATGCCACAACCACACTGTCAATCAAACCCCTTTCTCACTTTCTACGTCACAAAGAGCTGGATCTCAGAACAGCTCATTCTGAGACAGTGAATATGATTTATTGAGATTGTAAAAAAAACACTGGGTGGATTTTTATCATTCTAGGATGGTTTTGCTCACACACTGCCGACACACATTTATGTTCAAACACCATGTAAAAGTGAATTTTCCATAATAGGTGCCCTTTAAAGTTGGAACTGCTTCATGTTTTATTAACAGTTTCTTGTTGAATCCGGCATCGAATTCGTGGAGATTCTGGAAGCTGTCTTCTGTAAAATGCGCAGCAAAGAGAGCTGAATTACGATCGTCATTTTCAGGAACATAATCAAACATAAATTGTATCCATTGTTGACGAAGTACAGCGTCCGTGGGAAGCTCGAACACAGAAGACCTGACAGCTGGGTGAACACAACACACTCGACGAGCCGCAGAAATATGATCATGCCCTTTTTTGCATATTCCGGAGGGAGGGTTGATGCAAATGTGTGGGTTAGTGACGTCTAAAACCCAGCTGTAGTCCCAATCCAGTCATTTTTGTGGCCAATATACATCCTGATTTTTAAAAGACACTGCAGATACTGTTGTTCATGCACCAACAGCAACATTACACGCTATTTAAAATGAAAAAAGTGAAATCAAAATCAACCCCCCCTTTAACACACTCGCAAAACACATGAGCAGATTGAGCACATCTGTAACAGACACGAGTACACCTGTAACACAGACGAGCACATCTTTAACACACCTGCAGCACACACGAGCACATCTGTAACACACGATCCACACCAGCACATCTGTAACACACACGAGCATACCTGTAACACAAACAAGCACATGTAACACAGCTGCAACACACACGAGCACATCTGTAACACACAAGAGCACATCTGCAACACACGAGCACATCTGCAACACACATGAGCAGACGAGCACATCTGTAACACGCATGAGAAGATAAACACATCTGTAATTGCTGAAATGATCTGTCATCAATGTAACATTTTTCACTCATTATCCAAATGGTTTAAACTTTCTTGTACTGTATTTTCTTAAACTAGCTTTTTTATCTTCTAAATCCTTTACAGTTTGCTTTGTACCTTTCTTTATTTCTTAATTTGCCATTTACATGTATTTACGATGAGCTGACATGTATAGTCACTTCCATGTTTTTATTGCTTTATTTTTGGTTGAAAGGAAGATACTCGTGCCGGAAACTAACTAACTGGTACTAGTCCTTGCAAATTACCTGCTATAACAGCAATTCTAAAAGCTTGTTAATGATGATTAAAGCGTGTGTGAACTTCAGATGCTCTTCTCCTGCAGGTCGGACAGGGTTACCCTCACGACCCTCCAAAAGTCAAATGTGAAACGATGGTTTATCACCCCAACATCGACCTCGAAGGAAACGTCTGTCTAAATATTTTGAGGTATTGTGTTTATCATCATATACCAACTTACCAGAATTGTACATGAGCACAAACACTGTTAGATCTTTAGCATTGGCTGTTAAAATATAAGAAATGTTCATTAAATACTGTAAAATCGTACTTTATTCTGCATGACACAAACAGAGAGATGTTGATGCATCTTCCTGTTGCTCGATCTAGAACGCTTTTATTTCTTATGTCCGCTTTTGTGAAATCAGTTTTTAACGTTCATTTTTACGGGTTTGGAATGACAAGATAATGGCGGTTTTGTGAATATTGAAGTGATTTTGTTTAATAATTTGTCTCTAACATCTTTTTTTTCATCTATTTCCAAAATACTTTCTAACATTCAGTTGTGTGTGTTTAACGTGTCCTGGGATTGAGCAGTGCTGTTTGCTGCCGAGTGTTTAACGGATGGAAACGGTCATGATGAATTATGAGTGTAATTGAGAAGGCACTTTGACTCTTTATGTTTCAGAGAAGACTGGAAGCCGGTCTTGACGATTAACTCAATCATATACGGACTACAGTATCTGTTCCTCGTAAGTTGTCGAATCACTGTTTGGTGACACAAACCTCGAAAATAAACATCATGATGTGTGAGGTTCATGTCGATTAGTTTAATTATTCTTTATCTTCTTATCATTGTGTTTTTTCACTGTTACGATATCTATTGCTTGCCCTAGTTTACATGCAGACACGTAGATAAAATCTTTTTTTTTTCTAACCTAAACCTAACCCTAACCCTTAGTATAAAGGAGTAGTTCACAGAATAAAAAATTGCTGATAACGTCATCCAAGATGTTCATGTGGTGTTTTATAAGTGAAAAAGAAATGAAGGTTTTTGAGGAACACACTTCAGGATTTCTCCATATAGTGACTTCAATGGGGTCCAACTGTTCGAAGGTCCAGATGTGAGTTTCAGTGGAGCTTCAAAGTCTCGACATGATCCCTGCCGAGGAATAAGAGTCTGATCTAGACAAACCAGCCAACATTTATAACAAAATAAACATTTATATACTTTTAACCACAAATGCATCGCATCTAGACCTTCGACCTGTTGGACCCCATTGAAGTCACTATATCCAATATAAGTACATTTTAATTCTGAACTTATCATTTAATTGGTGAATAGTGTCATTTACAGACATGAAAATCCAACTTGCATGCCATTCATTTGTGCCGTTTGTGAGCAAGCGCCCTGTGCTAATCGTTTCCGTGTGTTTCCGCTTCCAGGAGCCAAATCCCGAAGACCCGCTGAATAAAGAAGCGGCCGAAGTCCTTCAGACGAACCGGCGGCTCTTCGAGCAGAACGTCCAGCGCTCGCTGCGCGGCGGATACGTGGGCGCTACGTACTTTGAGCGCTGTCTGAAATAGACCTGCGCGCCGGCCCTCACGTCCGAGAATGCATTTATCGTTTACATGCGCTGAGATGCACTGACCGACACACTGACCGGAGCGCGGGGGGGTTATTAAGGAATAGGCTGGGAAAGGCTGGTCAGTGATTGTTGCTCAGAGAATTCAGTTGTATTTTGCCACTATGCTGGTACCCACTGTTTATTTTTGCTGAGATTCACATGCTAACTTATCCTCCCACTCACAGACATGAACCGAGAGCGAGACGTTATTTCACTTCTCTTGTATTCCATTATGAAGGCTTGAGGACTGATTTACTCTGGGCTTCAGCAACGGGGATCCTGCCTCGCGTCGCACTAATTCAACTGTGTTTAGTAGTCACTTATTTTTATGTTTGCAAAAAAAAAACAAAAAAACATGTATAGCATCGCATCTGACCAATTCTGATAGTATTGACAAATTGATAACCCCTTGAGCCTGGAGACTGGTTAACATGAGATCCACAGGATCCATCTGCATTTTGGCTGTTGTGAGCTTGGGAGACCTTAAGATGTTTTGCTATAGTTTTCCTGGTTGGGAATGGGTGGGATTGGATTTTCTTGAGAAGGGAAAGGGTATGACGTAGGCTTAGGAATGGTTACGTAAAATGTTACAATTCTGTTGTGTATATTGATATCCCAGTTGTTCATGATGACTGCAATATGAATTATGTTAAATAAAATATTGATTTGAATGCCTACATTTTAAGATTAGTGTAAATTACAACAGCAGATTGTCTTTAAAAACAACATCGACAATAAAATGTTTTATTTGACCTGGACCAAAGTGCCTCTGCATCAGGACAGACCGTTGCATCGCCAGAACATGGATTATCACGTTGATTATTAACTTTAACATAGAAGAAAATGATACAAATGTTCATGTGATAAACCAAATACTCTGTTTTGCTGTGTCAACATTAATTAAAAGCTGTAAAAATCACATTTCTTTATAAGTTTTACACATTACTTCGGTATCCAGTGTGAATGTGCGAGCGAATGCCTCTGCAGTCTTCACTGGAGCAGCCGGGCCACTTTTAGCTGCCATTAAATTTAACAGATTTAAGGAAACCCGTATTTCCTGCACTGTGAACAAGGTCGTTTTACTGGTAACTTTCATTTGTCCTTGAAGGGTTCCGATTGTCTTCTGTCATTGTGTTTTATAAATCTGTCAGAGAAACTTGCGATTACATGTTTTGAAGCAGGAGAGAGGAAGAGCTAGAGAACACTGATGATGAAGGACCGGTTGCTGTGACGACCCCCTGGAGAACACTGATGATGATGAACCAGTTACTGTAATGACCCGCTGGAGAACACTGACGATGATGGACCGGTTACTATAACGACTCGCTGGTGAACACTGATGATGGACCGGTTACTGTAACGACCCGCTGGAGAACGCTGATGATGAAGGACCGGTTACTGTAACGACCCGCTGGAGAACGCTGATGATGAAGTGCCGGTTACTGTAACGACCCGCTGGAGAACACTGATGATGAAGGACCGGTTGCTGTGACGACCCGCTGGAGAACACTGATGATGATGAACCAGTTACTGTAATGACCCGCTGGAGAACACTGACGATGATGGACCGGTTACTATAACGACTCGCTGGTGAACACTGATGATGGACCGGTTACTGTAACGACCCGCTGGAGAACGCTGGTGATGGACTGGTTACTGTAACGACCCGCTGGAGAATGCTGATGATGAAGTGCCGGTTACTGTAACGACCCGCTGGAGAACGCTGATGATGAAGGACCGGTTGCTGTGACGACCCGCTGGAGAACACTGATGATGAAGGACCGGTTGCTGTGACGACCCGCTGGAGAACACTCATTTATTCATTCAGCTGACGCTTTAAACCAAAGTGATTTACAATTATATGCCAGGGTTTTTTCAATGTTTGTGTCACTCACTAACATTGAAAAAACATGTTGATGCATTGGTTTTTAATTAAATATTTAATTAAGTTAATTCCTTATTATCACCTTATACTGAAAGGTGTCGATGTTGTTTAATAGAAATAGCATGGAAAAACACACTTTGTTGGGTTAAATAGTAGAGCATTGGCACTAACACCACCAAGGTCATGGGTTCGATTCACAGGGAAAGCAAAACTGATATGAATGTAAACGTGTACCTTGAAGGTTTTAACTTTAACTCGAGCGCTCATGTGAGGCATTGCAGAATATACAAGCATCAAAGATGTCCATCAATGCAACAGTGAAACGCAAAACTATAATCCGTGTGAAGCCTCCACGTTCTCAAGACTTCTTCATCCTCTTCCTCCTCTTACTCATCCTCTGCCTCCTCGTACTCGTCCTCTTCCTCCTCTACCTTCTCTTACTCGTACTCTGCCTTCTTTTACTCGTACTCTTCCTCCTCTTGCTCATCCTCTGCCTCCTCTTCCTCTTACTCATACTCTTCCTCCTCTTACTCATACTCTGCATCCTCTTACACAAACTCTTCCTCTAACTCATCCTCTTCTTCCTCTGTCTCCTCTTACTCATCTTCTTCCTTTTACTCATCCTCTTCCTCCTCTTACACATACTCTTCCTCCTTGTACTCATCCTCTTCCTCCTTTTACTCATCATCTTCCTCTTCTTAATCATCCTCTTCCTCGTCGTACTCATCCTCTTCCTCCTCTGCCTCCTCTTACTCATCCTCTTCCTCCTCTTGTACTCTTCCTCCTCTTACTCATACTCTTCCACCTCCTCTTCCTCATCCTCTTCCTCCTCTTAATCATCCTCTTCCTCCTCTGCCTCCTCTTACATGTACTCATCCTCTTACTCATCCTCTTCCTTTTCTGCCTCCCTTGTACTCTTCCTCCTCATCCTCACCCTCTGCCTCCTCTTACACATATTCTTCCTCCTCCTCATACTCTTCCTCCTCATCCTCTTCCTCCTTTTACTCATACTCTTCCTCCTCTTACTCGTACTCTTCCTCCTCATCCTCTTCCTCCGTACTCGTACTCTTTCTCCCAGACCTGGATTATCCATAAGGACACTTGGGCAACAAACCATCACAACCACTGGGGGGGCACCACATGACACAAGCTTTAACCCTTGTGCATTGTTCAAGTTCACTACCCTTTCGTTATGTTCGTGGCAAAAAAAAGCCACTACTTTAAACTGCTGTAAAAATGTATCAGATAAATATTTTTTTCAATTTTTTTTTGCATAAATCTATTAACCGACCACAGTCCTGATCAAAACTACTAATTTTTTTTTTTTTACAAATTTCAGGATTTTAACTCTTTAATTGCCAAATTCCTAAATGATGTCACTGATTTGGGGGGAAAAACACAAAATGACTTATTTTTTTACCTTTTATCACAGTCTTGGACATGTCAAAGATTAGAAACAACATTGGTTTTGATGCATTGTTAGTTTGTGTGCAGTATCAGATTTTAACTTTTTCTCCCTCATTTACTGTTCGTGGCTGTTTTTGCCCCATTGACTTCCATTATAACCACATTTTTGATTGCAAAGCCATGACACCTTAAAATCATGCATTTTTGATTGTTGATGGTTTTCCCTGTTGGGAAGAGGTAAAATTTGTAATTTTTACTGTTGATAACCAGGTGGAACCAAGAACCATTAACCCTTTAGACAGGCCTGTGCAAAAAAAAAAGCTTAGTTTCTGGCTTTTACATGGAGTTATATGGAGTATAATAGCATATTACAGTGTGTGTGTGTGTGTGTGTGTGTGTGTGTGTGTGTGTGTGTGTGTGTGTGTGTGTGTGTGTGTGAGTGTGTGAGTGAGAGAGAGTGTGAGAACTCACCTTGATGCGTCTGAGAAAATAAAAATATACACTTCAGCTCTCAAAACTACATGGAGTAAACAAAAACAAAGTAAGTGTATATAATGCTACTGCTGCCTTTTGATGGTGAGAAATGCAGACTAAACAAAAACAAAGCAAGTGGATATAAACACTTGTCATTTGATGGTGAGAAGAGCAGCAAGCAACATGAGAAAGGACTTGACTTGTAGTTAAGTTTTAGAGATGATTATGCAGTCTGACCCCTCCAGCGAGCTGCAGGAGTTATTGTCTTCTCACTCTGACCGCAGACTCAGGAGCGTCAGATCCTGATTTGGATGTGGCACCCTCATCATCATCATCTCAAGCTTCCACTGAAGGTGAGGAGGATTCAGAGGATCCTGGATCTGGGTGGACTGGGAGAATCTTGAGAGGGACATGGTGGCTCTGAAAATCGCACGACCACTGCGAGCATCCTATAGACCATTTCACAAGATGTAAACAGCACTGGTCCAGACCCAGATAGCAAACTGACATTGAATCAACGTAGAAACATGACATCGAAACAACGTTGATCTGACATTGTTTTGCTCATCAAATTAACGTTGAACCAACGTCAGACGCGTCATTCTTTCAAAACTAACGGAAAATCAACTTGAAATCAACGCGTTGTTTCAACGTTATGAAAGCAAACCAATTTTCGATTTTCATTTAGCTTTGAAGAATGCCGCGTCTGACGTTGGTTCAATGTTAATTCGATGAGCAAAATCAACGTTGTTTCAATGTCATGAGACGTCGTTTCCACGTTGATTCAATGTCAGTTTGCTGTCTGGGGAAGCACTTCCTGTTTCAGTTTTTTAACACTACATAAAAGCTGGGATAAAATACAACCAACAGAACTTTAAAACTGAATCAAAAAGTTAAACAAACATCTTTAAGATGTTTTCTTTACATGTGAAATAAAGAAAACAGTTACAAACTGAAACAGGAAGTGCCTCTGGACCAGTGTTGTTTACATCTTGTGAAATGGTCTACAGGCAACGTGTGGACTCCCCTCTGAATCTGTAGACGCCGGCCAAAATCAGTAGCCCCATGTAGGCACAGAGATCTGTGGAGTCCACAGATCCAGGATCCTGAATCCTCCTCACCTTCAGTGGAGCTCTAGCTTCCACTGAAAGCAGGAGGATTCTGTGGTTCCTGGATCTGGGTGGATTGGGAGAAATGGAGAAGTATGGTTTTCCACCAATGCGGAGACAACTCCCTTTCTTCAGCCTGCAAGAGGCGTGAGTCGAGGGCCGACACGCTATGCTATCGCAAAGGTCCAGAACATGGATTCTGTGTTCAATCTGTTTTTTACGGAGGAGATGACTGACCTCATTGTCAGCATGACCAACCTCCATGGGCACCACACAATGAGAAACTGGACCGGGGTGGACTCCACAGATCTCTGTGCCTATATGGGGCTATTGATTTTGATCCTCCTCTGCCTCTCAGATTGTTTTCATCTATTTGTTTATATCATCAGTCAGTGCACCTGTACACTTTTCATATTTCATACTCAACATATTTCGTACAGTTGGTTTATCACATCATTAGAAATAAGTTTATTTTGGCCTGTTCCGTTTAAACGCTATGTGTTCGGTGTTTAGAAATTGATTAGAATTGTTTTAATAGAGTGCATAGGATTTGAAAAAGGCATCTAACTGCCTGAACTTGAAGGTTTTAACGAAATAGTGATTTATTAAACAAAAGGGTTTAGGCTATTGGGAATTTGGTTCAATGAATGAGGTTTAGCAATTGTGAAAAACTGTAAGACTGATGATGATGCTGTTTGTGTCACGGAACGCGCGAGCAAGCGTCGTGATACTGCGCATGGGCGGAGACTGTGACGTCAGCGCGTGATATCGTTCGCAGGCGGGAGTTCCGCGCGGCCTTTTCCTCGCAACAGCGGCTGATGAAGAAGCGGATACCCGCGAGAACTGCTCGTCCTCGTTATTAGGCGTGGACGCGATTCTGACTTTACACGACCGATTCCTCGTTCCCGTCAGTGCAGATCTCGTCGCGTTTGCGCGCGTCAGGATGGAGCTCATCACAATCCTCGAGAAAACCGTGTCTCCAGGTACATGAGCCTCGCCCGCACTCGTCCTATCAACACATGTGTGTGTTTCTCACGCGTGCGTGTCTAGATTGAAGGGTTTGTGTGTGTTTGTTAGCGGGCGGCTAATATAGCGAAGGCCTCTCGACGCTTGTCCTGATGTGTGAACAGCTGCTGAAACGAATTGCTAAAGCTACACTTAATTTCTGAAGACTGTCGACGAGAACAGCTAACGCGGGCGTCAGGCGTCAAAGCCTGCGCGCGTCGCGTTTGAAAACGGCGTTTGCCGGCCTGTGGCGATCGAGTCTCTCACGGGCGGAGAATGCGATTATCTGAGTAAATATAATAACTCGAAGCTCTTCCTCATGTTCCCGCAGATGTGCTCATGTTGAGAGGTTTGTCCCGTGCGCAGGTTAGACTTGATAAAGTTATTAGCCGGTTAGCATGCTACTCAGGAAATGGCTTGGTGCTAGCATGGCTAGTTCTCAGTCATTGCTATCTGCTTCAGAAAGTTTCTAAGTTCAAACTCGGTTTTCGTGTCCGCCATTTCTCTCGCTCTTTAATACATGTGAATTCTAGGCATGTGAGCTAGTGGGGTTTTTGTTGAGTGTGAGGCGGGAATGAAGCCGATCACAGCGTGTGTGTGTGTGTGTGTGCAGTTTTGCTACCGCGATTGAGACGCGTGAGTTTGCGGGTGTTTGGCGGGAGAGGAGAGCTGTGATACATCATGCGTGCCATTCGAGATTGATCATGAGTTTTTTTTTCTTGATTGTGGTTGATTTACAGATCGGAATGAGCTGGAAGCGGCGCAGAAGTTTCTGGAGCAGGCGGCCATCGAGAACCTGGTGATGAAGCACAACACACGCGCGCGCACACACACACATACACAGTTCATGTCTGTCACACTGACCTCTCACTCTTCACTGAGTTCCTGAATGTGTCTGAAACCAAAGACTGCCCTCTCTAAAATACAGGTTCTGGCAGTGATGCTACAGAAAAGCCATTTTTTGTACCTGAAAGAGCCTTTAATTTCAGTGTGTGTGTGTGTGCGTAGGAACCACTGTAACCCCAGCTGGATATGGGTTGGTTTGTAGAGAAATTAACTAGCCTCACAGTCCTTCCCAGTGACCGTCATGAGCCTGATGTGGAGACTCTGGCAGAGTTATGATTGATCAGAGTGTGTGTGTATGTGTGTCAAGCTGTCTAGCCTCACTTTTCTCTTCACTGATCCAGGAAGAGGGCTGGTCTAAACCCTCGTCTGTGTGTTTCAGCCGACGTTCCTGGTGGAGCTGTCGAAGGTGCTGGCGAACCCCGGGAACACACAGGTGGCCCGAGTGGCAGCGGGTCTGCAGGTGAAGAACTCCCTGACCTCCAAGGACCCGGATGTGAAGACCCAGAACCAGCAGAGATGGCTGGCCATCGACTCCAGTGCACGCAGGGAGATCAAGAACTACGTAAGCCCACATCCCTCGTGCGAGACACGGACACCGGGACACACACAAAAAAAGCCCATATTGTGCGAGACACGGACACACGCTAGCCCACATCCCTCGTGCGAGACATGGACACACACACACGGACAACAGGACACACTCTTGTTCAATCTCAAACTTTCAAAATCTCAAAATTTAGTTCATTTAAGTGGTTTTAAATGTTATACTTTTAACTGCCATATTCCCCGAACACGTCCATCTTTGCAATCTTGATCATATTCTAATAAATAAATGCTTTACCTTCCGAGTCTTTCGTTCATGCGTCATGTGACCGACCCATCAATACTGCACAGACATGGGTGTTCAGAATCATAACTAGTGTAGTTCTGTAAATGCAGATCTTGTGATAGAGTGGTTGTTTACTGAAGGCATTCACTGAATTGTGCAAAATGAACTTCTCAAGACCATATGGCGATCCCTAAAAATAAACTTTGTACAGGATTCTGTTAGAGCTGAATGATTAATTGCATTTGCGATAAAATCGCGATATGATGAAACGCGATTTTGTAATCGCAAGAGCTGCGATTACACTGGTCACGTTACACGCGGGAGCAGTCTGCAAGATCAAGCATCAACTTGCCACGCTACGCGGTCTGGCGTTCAGAAAAGAACAGTTTATTTTTAATGTATGTGATATTGTGTTAGTTATTCTCTCCCCAACAATCCTGGATCGATTCAGAGAATTTCAGAATCGAGTTTGAGCTTAGTTTTAAAACACAGATGCATGATGACGCTGCGCGTGCTTCAGAAACGAACCGTGTTCTGCTTGCTTCTATTCTCTCTCTCAGGCATAAATTTTTTTTTTATTTGTTTCCGGTTTCCGACCCTGTCAATTTATGTGCGACCCAAATTTATTTTATGAGCTTGGGGAAGAAATAATAAAAATTAAATAAATACACAAATAAAAAACTTTGAGGCGAACTATAAATTTACGTTTTTGTACAGTACCGTCTTTTTATAGCACGCGATGCAAGATGCATCTTGTCCTCCAGCAATGCTATTAACAAACGAGGCAGATATCATTCGTCAAACTGAACTATAATAAATATTATACAAGTCTTTTTTTTTTGTCATTTAGGATACTTTTATACATATTCGCACACATACAAATACATGCATTCATAGGCATTCACACACCACATAGGCCTACTAATACCTCCGCCTAGTTTTATTAAAAATCATCCCCAAAATTCCAATGATCCCAATCCCATCTTCTGCTGTCTAGCACTTCTTTCGCCATGTATTTGTTCGTTTCTTTTATTATTTTATGCAATCCAAAACACTAACCTGCCGCGGTTCGTATCTCCAGAGCCCGTCTAACTTGTCCGCTTGTCCGGGACAAATGGATTTTTGAAGGACAAGTAAAAGAGAATTTTACTCGCCTTAACGGACAAGTAGACTGATTACAACATCAATAACAAACAAAAAATAATAACTAGGGAATCACTAAACCGAGAGAATGTTTCTGATTTTATTACATTTATTGCAAGTTGCGATCGATTGTGGATAATAAATGTAGGCCTACTTGTATTACTGATGGTAAGGTTGCGCTGTTGACGCTCGCGCAGAGAAATCTACACACATGAGCGGAGCGCACACACACACAGTTAACAACCTACTGCCTATAAAAAATCTAAATGTGGAGTTTTTATATTTTAACATATGTTAAGCAGCCTCAATTATTTTTCCTGAATACCATCACGATTGAAAAAGTGACATTGATTTCCTACAACAGTTCAAAGAGTTAAGATTAAGTCACTTACTTTTTATAAGCAATATTGGGTGTTTTTGTTCCATTTCAGCAGCGAAAATAGTTCCAAAGAAAAGTCACAGCAGAACCACGACGCGTCTCACAGGAACTCATCCTGTTTTCATTACTGAATGATTCAGCATTTTGAACGAATCGGTTGAGTCAAAGATTCAATGACCCATTCATAAACATTGGTCTCATTCTTGAATGAATCAACCGTTTGAACGAATCGTTTGAAAAAATGAATCAATAACTCACTCATTTATACGGCCGCCTGCCGCCACCTATTGGCAGTTTAGTGTTATGTTTATAAGTAGCCTAGTATAATTCTTTCCAATATTTCTTATTTGCACATTTAAATCAATTTCATAACATTATTTTATGAGATTGTAATTTTTCAGTGTAAATGATTTAATTTGATCAGCCCTACCTAGGGTAACAGTATGCTTCATCTTTAATTTCCTAAATTTGATCAATAAATTCAATTATTTATAATAATAAGACACAATAGGGCATTTAATAATATTAGGGGAGGGGATGCCCTTAAAGGTGCAGATATTACAATATGCCTTTTTAAATATCAAAGCTGATTGAACACTGATGAGAATATTGCTTCAGAATAAAAAATAAATAAATTTTAAAAATCCGGACAGCAACTTTTTTACTCGGACACGTGATTGACAGATTTACTTACTTGTCTTTGTTACTGTCTTTGTTTCCACTGTAGTTTCAATTTTGATATTTTTAGGTTTGAATTTTTAGGTTTGAGTCCTGAATAATTTCCTACCCATCCCTTGCTGCCACAAAAAAAAAAAAAAAAAAAAAAATCCCTACCGACCCATGACCTCAACTGACAACCAACCGGAACCAAACTTTTTTTTTTATGCCTTACTCAAAACATAGTAACGTTATTTCGTAAAGTTCGGGGTTGAACCGAATTACAAGGACATTCGCGGGCTTGCCGCTTTGCTTGATGTTATAACGTTAATCTTGCAGACCGCGTTCTCTCCCGCGGGAATTTTCCTTAAAAATGCTTCACAGCGGTATTATTTATGTCTTTTGGAATGCACTGCAGTCGGCTTATATATTAAAACTATGAAAATCACTGAGAACGCTGCTTTCATTTTAAAATACTAACGCGCGCTTTGTGAAGAGCGCTCGTGCATGCGGCCGTGAGCGACTCATTCGTTGAATGTGCATAAACTTGCATGTCAAAATGCTTTTATGACGCGAAATTAATGTAAACATGGTCCGTTCTTAAACCAACAGGACAAACCACAATTACAATTTCAAGAGATGTGCATTAGTGTGAATGCAGCTTATCATATCTAAACTGAGTGGGAAATCACTCCAGCTCTTGAATGATAAACAGACAGCCTACTTTTAAATACTGAGATCACTCTTTCTTTATGGCTTGTAATGCTTTTTTTGTTTCTCTTTATTTAGCTTTTATATTATGACGATATATTACTTTATAAAGCCGATTTAAAATTCTTAACATTGGTTTAATTAAATGTTTTTTTATAATTATTTTTAAAGTATGTGTTTTTACACATGTAATTACATGCATATTTTAAGTGTTATTAAGATTAATTAATAAAAAAAAGTAGATCGGATCATGAGCTGCCTAAAGATTCCCATTCCTACTGTACAATGATTTATTGCTGTCTTTGTCGATTAATACAGAAGATTTATAGATGTGTTTGCTAAATCCTCATATTAATGTACAATCAACTTCAAGGCAGTGTAGTCTGAATAATCAAGGCCAGTGTCACCAGTATGGAAGTACTACTTTTAATTGCTGATTTTATCCTCAATGTATAACTATAACATACTTTTTAAATATTTACCGTCTTAACCATTTATTAATGCTTATGGAATGTCCAATTTTAATATATTTCATTCAATCCATGATGTCACCATGTAGCTTTATTTTAGTGTGAAACTCTTCTCTCTGTGCGTTCAAACTTATTTTACACCTTAACTCTTTCCCTACCAGTGTTTTTGAAAAGTTGCCAGCCACCACTAGCATTTGATCATTTCACGAAAGTTTCATGTCCCCATTTCAGAAGATGTCTAATAGCACCCCCTACTGCATAATCATGGTGGGGAAGGAGTTAAATGTCACCCTATGTAGCAGAATTATTTATCAGCATCTGAAGCTCGTGCCTCTTGATGCAACATCAGTATCACTAGCAGCCTTACTTTTGTGTTAATCCTTCACGCTCAGTCCGCAGCGCTCGCGTGAGTCTGAGACGGGCTGTAGTAGACCTGAATGTCCTTAGTCTTGTTTGGTTTCCAGTAGAGCCGGCCATCGTTGGGTCAGCCGGCCGTCGTCGCTCAGGGCTTTGATATCTGTGTGTTGTGGAGTGCTCAGTGTGTTGTCTCGTGTGCTGTAGGTGCTGCAGACTCTGGGAACGGAGACCTATCGGCCCAGCTCCGCGTCCCAGTGTGTGGCGGGCATCGCGTGCGCAGAGATCCCAGTGAACCAGTGGCCCGAGCTCATCCCTCAGCTGGTGGCCAATGTGACAGACCCCAGCAGTACTGAGCACATGAAGGAGTCCACGCTTGAGGCCATTGGATACATCTGCCAGGACATTGTGAGTCGTCAGCCATGACCATAACCCTGTTACTGTGCTGTCTCATGATGCCCGTTTAATCTGACCTGGCCAACCCTTTCAGGACCCAGAGCACCTTCAGGACAATGCCAACCAGATCCTGACCGCCATCATCCAGGGCATGAGGAAGGAGGAGCCCAGCAACAACGTGAAGCTGGCCGCCACCAATGCGCTGCTCAACTCGCTGGAGTTCACAAAAGCCAACTTCGATAAGGAGGTACTGCCAGTGCGGCTGCTTTTAGACTAGTGCTCATGCAGACGAGGTCATCACATCTTTCTCTTTCTCTAGACGGAGAGACACTTCATCATGCAGGTCGTTTGTGAAGCCACACAGTGTCCGGACACCAGGGTGCGTTCTTCTCGTTTAACATGCAGAACATGGCCATTAAGCTTTGATAATCTCCTCCACAGACACTGAGATTGACAAGTGTCCATGAGTGTGTTTAATGATTGTGTTTCTGTAGGTGAGAGTGGCTGCGCTACAGAACCTGGTGAAGATCATGTCCCTGTATTATCAGTACATGGAGACGTACATGGGCCCTGCATTGTTTGCTGTAAGTTTGCGGATGAGGGTGTTGAATAATTCTTATATTCATGCACTGATACCTTATAGAGTGACAAACAAGCTCCATAATGAGGTTACGTACAAGCTTCAAAGATTCACTTGTGACACAGCCTGTGTGAGAGATGTGAGCATGAAAGATGAATCGGTCCCAAAATTGTGAGTCATTGACGTGGAATAGTAATGTTTGGGAAGTTAATTATTAGGCCAGCTATTTTATCAAAACCACAGTTGACAGTGGCCTGTGTCTGCTAATTAGAGATGCACCAATTGTAATTTTCTTGGCCGTTTTTTTTTTTTTTGTGTGTGTAAGTGCCTGCCAATACAAATTCAGATTTTCTTTCTAGGAACTATAATTGACAGCATATTCAAACAAAAATAACTTCATCAGTGCAAATTTTTATACAAAAAGGTAAATGAAATGAGAACAAATAAACAAACTGCAAATAAATGCGATAGATTAAAGAGATATGAAATAAACACTGCTTCGGTGTGTGCTTTTGGAGTGAGCCTCCCGGAATGCTTTAGCTGTCTCGCTAATTAACCCTAAAACCGTATTCTGGACAAATGTGGGCAAAATAGTTTTTTTTGTTGTTGATCAAAGTCTTTTTATTGTATTTTAACATACAACAAACAACAACTTAACAACCAAGAACCCACCCACCCACCCACTACAGGTATGATAGCAAAAAAAACAACTAAAAAACACATCATACAATGTCATTAGAGTCCATTTGTTCGAATAATGTAAGAACAGGTTGCCAGATATTACTGAATTTAATGTTATTACCCTGCAAATTATAGCGAATTTGTTGTGGGCAAAATAGTTTTGATTTATTTTTTCAAAAATACTTCCCTTGATCTGAGTGGTACAAGACTTGGCTACTTTTCCTAAGTTTGCCTCCTGAACACACAATTTTTTTGTGACTCAATTCTACAATGTTAAGTGGGTGGTGAAAACTCCTTAATCTTGTATTTGGGTCAAAAATGGGCACCCATAGAAATGAAAGGGCATACTAGAGCATTGCAAAATAAGCCAAAGTAAGACACCAAGTGACATCAAAGTCACTTCACTTTAGGTTTTAGCTCTAAGAACTTATTGGAATGATATTTATATGTAGTTGAAAAAAAATACTACATGGTAATTAATTTACATAAAAATAATTTGCATAGAAAATATGGTACTTTTTGAAGTAAATAAATTCCAAAAATACCCCCAAAATAAAATAAAAAAACGCCATAAATGGATAGACAACTTTATTGAAGACAGTGATGTAACATTTATAATAAATAAAAATTAGGATCACACCTGAGTCCTCTGTTCCCACATTTGTCCACAATTACAGGATTAAGGGCTATAAAGTGAATACGATTTAAGGGCTACAGCACCTGTTTCAGCGTGTTGAGTAGGAGACATCTAAAGTGCTGTGATTGAGACAGATCTGTGTGTGCACATTACTTTTTCTTGCTCCACATGTGGGAAAGAGGCACGTCTATTACCAAATCAGACGGCACAAAAACATGTAACCTTTGTAGGAAACGTATTTTAAAAACATGCCGACATGAATTTAACGTAGGTGTAAGATATTCCGAAACAGTGCTGAAATCATTAAACTCCATGACAGCAGAAGAGGTGTTGAGTGCCAGTGGTGTTGTCAGTGTCTCACCAGCTTCTCTGCCTTCAGATCACAATAGAGGCCATGAAGAGCGACATCGATGAAGTGGCCTTACAGGGGATCGAGTTTTGGTCCAACGTCTGCGACGAGGAAATGGATTTGGCCATTGAAGCCACTGAGGTGATGCTGGCGTTACACCTGCGATCTGCTAGTCAAACAAGTGCTTCTCAGTTTTTGATGTGTTTGTAAACGTTTGTCCTTAGGCGTCTGAACAGGGGCGTCCTCCAGAGCACACAAGCAAGTTTTATGCTAAAGGAGCTCTGCAGTACCTGGTGCCCATCCTCACTCAGACGCTCACCAAACAGGTAATGCTGGTGTTGGGGCTGGGTGGTAGGTGTGTAAGTAGCAGTAACATCCTTATCACTGCCAGACAGTAGCTCACACACTCAGAGCAATATGCCGAGTCTCATTCACTCAAGTCATATCTTAAATAACTAGTTTGCATTTAGTTATTTCATTGAAGAGTATGACCATGACTAACAGTAGCCTATCAGTTATTTCAGTAACGAACGAAATAAAAATTAAAGCTGCAAGCAGTCTCTAAGGGGCCAAGCACTTCAATGGTTCATTGGCTTTAAAAGTAGTTAAAATACTTTGGTTACTAAAGTTTCTTTGAAAGTTTTGAAAGCAAAGTTTTCTTACTTTTTAACTTCATGACCACTTCATTACTCAAAAAGGAAACTTTGTATAAAAATGAAACACACTGTATATTTAATAAAAAATACTAGTACAATACTTAACAGCATGATAAAGAAATTGAAATGACATCTTAACACAACTTAAAGTTGCCCCACATGGGGCTTGAACCCACTACCTCCGGGTCAGAAGCCTATCACTCATCTCATTGCACCACTGGGAACTTGTTTCAGCTAAGATAAATAAGGCAGTTTGGCTTGTTTGGATACATGATTTATTAAAGGGGGGGTTGACTGCAATTTCACTTTTTTCATTTTAAATAGTGTGTAATGTTGCTGTTGGTGCATGAACAGTATCTGCAAAGTTGCAGCGCTGAAAGTTTAGTGTAAGCAGAGATATCGTCTTTTGAAAATCAGGAAGTATAATTGCCTACAAAAACGACTCGATTGGGACTACAGCTGGGTTACATTTATATTTGCATCAACCCTCCCTCCGGAATATGCAGGAAAAGGCATGCACATATTTCTGTGGCACGTCGAGTATGTTGTGTTGTTCACCCAGCTGTCAGGTCTTCTGTGTTCGAGCTTCCCACGGATGCTGTACTTCCTCAACAATGGACACAATTTATGGTTGATTATGTTCCTGAAAATGACTATCGTAATCCAGCTCTCTGTGCTGCGTATTTTACGGAAATACAGCTTCCAGAATCTCCACGAGTTCAAAACCAGATTCAACAAGAAACTGTTAAACTAAACTAAAACATGAAGCAGTTCCGACTTTAAAACAAGAGGCAGCAGTTGTTGGGCCACAACCTGTAAGTAGGCTACCCAGACAGCAAACTGACATTGAATCAACGTGGAAACGACGTCTCTCATGACATTGAAACAACGTTGATTTTGCTCATCGAATTAACGTTGAACCAACGTCAGATGCGGCATTCTTCAAAGCTAAATGAAAATCGAAAATTGGTTTGCTTTCATAACGTTGAAACAACGCGTTGATTTCAAGTTGATTTTCCGTTAGTTTTGAAAGAATGACGCGTCTGACGTTAGTTCAACGTTAATTCGATGAGCAAAACAATGTCAGATCAACGTTGTTTCGATGTCATATTTCCACGTTGATTCAATGTCAGTCTGCTATCTGGGTAAGACTTCATCATTTTAAAGGGGGGGGGGGGTTGACTGCTTTTTTTCTTTGCATGATTGTGTTTATGGGGTGCAATATAACATGTATTCGTGGATTTTCTTTTTTTAAAAGTCTTATTTTTCATAAACTTCACCTTTGTCAGCCGTGCTCTCCTCTGTCCTTGAACGAGCGATTGACTTCCTGTTTCTATGAAACCACTCCCTCAGAAAAACGTAGTGCTCAGATTGGTTAGTTTGGGCTGGTGTGTTGTGATTGGCTAATCTGTCGCTCACGTTGTCCGGAAGGTTAACGCCCATTACCTTTACCGGCAAAACGTGAGCTCCGGTCCAGATGTACATATGTGTCGAACTGCAGTATCAGTTTGAGGCAGAATCAGACCGAGAAAGCGGCGATGAAGAGAGTACACAACCTCACCACACACTGCTCTTACTAAACGTTTCTGAATGATAATTTGCAACATTTTTTAACTTTATGCACGTTTGTTTTACACAATAGCATCTGACTGGCAACAATAGCAACTGACTGGCTACTAATGTTAAACACAAACAGCGTTAGCAAGTTTACGTTCTTGATCAAATCGAAAATAACGTCAAAAAGCATATATACATGGAAAAATACGTTTAAAACATTAGTACTTATACAAAATTCAGGTCCATAATGTTTATGCGGGTTTGTCGTAGACACAATAGCATTACTAGTAGCCTATAGTCAGCGCAAAAATAAGACTTTTTAAAAAAGAAAAACCATGAATACATGTTATATTGCACCCCATAAACACAATCATGCAAAGAAAAAAAGCAGTCAACCCCCCCCCCTTTAAGTTGGTTTGTGAAAGCCAACTAACTTAAATCCTATTTAAACTTTTATGAATAAACTTCTCAGGTACCTTCAGGCCATGCTAATGATGATCCATGCCAAATTTGGTGAAGAAATTTCAAATAGTTTAAAGATATTGCAAATTATGACAATTTAAAATGGCGGACATGAGGTACATCCCATCATGGCAAAATCGATATCCACGGATTCGGCATGATCCAAGGAATCCATAGATGCCACAATTATGATTTTCTGAGAAACTGTTAAAAGTTATTGGCCAAAATAGCAATTTTGCATATATCATGACCCATAGGTGGCGCTATTCCCAACTTTGGTATGGAACCTCAGAACATGGTTCCGATGAAGTGTACCAATTTTCGTTTCGATTGATTAAACTTTGGCCGAGAAACAGCCTCTTAGCCAATTTTGGGTGGACCTTGTTAAGGTTACAAAACCATAACTTTTGAAGAAAGAAAAAAAAAAATCTGTTCAGTCATTTCTATGCGGCTCAGTCCAAAGATCGTTTGAGCACATGTTTGAACAAAATTGGACTAAATTTGAAGGAGTAGCGAGAAAACTGAATACTGTACATTTCTAAATGGCCTCTACTGTAATGGGTGGGGTCTTAATGTAAGGTATTGGCTGTGATCAGCATGATGAGTGGAATCAAGTTTACTAAGTTTCATGTCTCTAGAGCAAAGGGTTCTAAAGTTATAACCATTTCAATGTTGAATTTTTGAACTGGTGGTGGCGCTATGGAGTTGACCCTAAAGAGTCAAAAATTGGTAAATTTACTATTCGTTACAATTACTTAAAGTGTGCCAAATTAGAACATTTGAAAGAAAAACTGTTGTGTCAGTAGTACAAGTGAAAATAACCTCAAAATTAAGATATTTTAAAATATATATTTGCTGCGTGTTTGGTGTATAGCACAGCAATTTAATGAGGCAGCAACATTAATAATTATTAATGTTAATAAGCTTTAATTGCGTGCGTCACTGCATTATGATATGAATGACTCCAACACAGTGTGGCACAAAGCGCTTATGCGCATTCCGAGCGCAGAATGATGCGCTTGAAACCACGTGGAGTTACAGCACGCAGCCGAGTATGCACCCTATAGTATGCACCCTATGGTATGCACGCTGCGCGTCGAGTCCGTTTTGAAAAGTTCTAAGCACAAAGTTAATACATATTGATGGACAGTGTATTAAACAGTATCTATCTATACAATAGTTTATTGAGCCTTTTCTTTAAACAGTTTTAAATTTCAGTTACTGTGCGCGTGAAGAACAATAGTGCTAACTCTAGTGTTGTGATCTAACCGACAGCGTCCGACATCTGGTAGAAAGTAACATGATTAAGTTACAGCAATAAAGTCCAAAAAGATAATGTTGTTTTATGCGAAAACATAGACCTTTATCTACAGATAAAGTATAATAGTATTAACATTGAATCATCTTGAAGATAGTTTCATAATTTACTGTAACCGAACGCGACGCGCTGTTTGAGTGCTGAATGGAGAATGACTGACAGCCGCGAGAGGGAAAAGTTTACGTGATCTTGAATTTAATGACTTAAATATTAATTTATCTCTCACATAATGGCTTCAGAATACTTATAATAGAGTGCACAAAAACGTTATCCTACTTTAGAATGTTTTTGTGCCTTCTGTGGGGCTTAACAATAACATAAATAGTATATGCACACTATCGGATTTGGATCGGCCTCGTCTGATCGATACCCGATCCCGCAAAAATGGCTGGATCGGAGCCGATACCGATCCTGAGTATCGGATCGGGACATCCCTAGTAAATACTGACAGAATTTTCATTTTTGGGTGAACTAACCCTTTAATGAAGATGGTAGTGTTAATCGTCTGCGACTTACTTTCACTTTGATTTGCGATAGATTGCGGCGCGTTGGCTTGATAGGCTTTCAGCTGGCTGCTCATCTGAGGTGATGATGACTCAGTAGCGTCGTCATATCTGACTAAAATAGCATGACATATAGCCTGTAACACGCTCTCACTCGTTTATTTTTTTAGCATTTTTGGGAGTAGTAACATTTACATATGTGGTTTCAAGAACCGGACGCACCTGAAGTGGTTTGAGCGATCTGATTTAAATCCGTCTCGAATACGTTTCGGGGGCATTTACACCTGGTCTTTACACGATTGGATAGCTATTCGATCACAGAAAACGCATGAAGTGGCCAGGTGTAAACGGCCCCTTAGTCTAAACAGAGCTGGTCGTTGTGACTCATGTTGCCTCAAGCGCATCATTCAGTGTTCGGAATGCGCATAAGTGCTGTGTGCAGCACTCTATTGCTCTATTGGGGACTTTCATAATCATATCATAATACTTTTGCGAAATGAAAGATTATTAATAGTGTTTTTTTGTTCTGACCTGTCCTATCTATCATATGTTGCTGCCTCATTAAACAGCTGTGCTATACATTTGTGCTATATATATATATATATATATATATATATATAGTTAATTTTATAGTAGACTATAAAATAATTGATCTTTTTGATTTTTATCTTGTTTTTCATGAATGTATTCTACAACAATACAAAGAGCAATGTGTAACGTTTTACCAGATTTATTGCTACACTTATTGTCTCTTATTTGTTCCCCAACTAATACTTTTTTCCACTAGGCCTAAATGTTCTGATTTTTATAAAATTATGAAATTTAAAATTAGTTACCCACTAATCTAGTTTATAATATATTTTTTGTCATAGGTTATAATTTTTTTTTTCTTTATAAGGAACTCATGGCTGAAGTTAAGTTTCTCCAGCTCTCCCCAGGTTGGCAAAAAATGCATCTCAAAATGCATCAGATTGATGCTTTAAAATATGGAATATTTAAAATGTTCTTACGGGGGAGCATGCCCCCCGGACCCCCCTAGAGGGGTAATATCCTTCTCACCTTTTTTACCCCTGACCGGTTTTCATGCCTGATAGGTCGCCTCCCTCCACAGTCTTGTCGTCTTTGTTTTACAATGTAGCCAGACAAAAGATTTGGATTTCTTGGACATTTTGTCGACTAAAGCCAAAACAAGCAGCGTTCTAACTGAATTAATACAGCATCCCTTACCTTACCGAGCGCGAAGCAGCAGCGCAGCCGGCCACAGGTCCGTACCCGAGTGTTCAATGTGTGTGCGCTAAAACTGTGGAGCTGTTACAAAATAGCCTAAATTAAAGCATTTAAAGATGGGGATAACACAAAGGCTAATTATATTTAGAATACAGTAATAAATAATTGCTTAAAGGAATAAATATTAAGGAAAAAAAAATGTAACTGGTCGACCAATACAGGGCTCCAGACTGCGACCAAATGGTCGCATTTTGCGACCAAATTTTGAGAGTGTGCGACTGATTTTTACATCCAGTAGCACATGTGCGACCAGTAAATTTGCCACACGTTAAACGCATGGTTAAGCGTGGAAGGGGCGCGTCAATGAATCCGTGACAAGAATCGCGCGCATAAACGTCTGTGGGAAAGAGACGGAGACAAATATCACAAGCTGCTACGTGCGTCTGAGCAATCAGCGATCTATCGACTCGTTACCTAGCAGCGAATACAAACAAAATGAAAGTGGAACTAAAATACGATGCTCGTGATTAGGACCGTCGAGCAGCAGCACCAGCGACCAGAACCACTGACAGTAAAAAAAAAGCCCCGAACTTGCCAGTCGCGGGCCGATCTCGCTCACGCGACACTGTTAGGAGATCCAGTGAATTAATCCATTGAATTCGCTTCAGAATTAATAACATCAACACCACGAGATCCAGTGACAAACATTCCGATTCGGCGCAGAGTTCTGTTATAAACCGTATATAGTAAGTTATAAGTAAGTTATATAAGTTATCATATCAACAGCGCTGACGTGGAAACCAGGATAAACACTTATAGAAGGCTTTCAGTCCACTAAATCAGCAGCTCACCATGCATTTAGGCTAATGTAGTAACTTAATTCTAACCATAAATATGATAATGTGGAAGAAATAGTCAAACACTTACAAGTAGCCTACTACACATCTTTTTTCTAGCACTTCAAAATCAAAACTATAATATCATATATAAATATTTTATTTTTTATATTTTTTATGTGATGACCAACACATTTTTTGTTCATCCTTTAAAGATTGTCCTAAAATAAACATTTTAAAGATTTTTTAAGACTCTTATTTAAACATTTATTTAAAAAATAATAACACCATTGTAAACAGTATAATGTTTATTGGCTATTTTCAAATTAATAGTTTTTTTTATTTAATATTAGGCCTAAGACATTATAAATGATAACTAAAGTTAATTTCATCTACACCCTAGTGATTTATTGTCAGCCCCAGTGCTACTAGATTTTTTTTTCTTTTTCTTTTTTTTTTTGTAGAACTCGGTGTGAGTTCTCAGTTGAGGTGGTGCTGCTTTCAAATTTGAGTCTGGAGCCCTGTGAACTTGAAATAAAACAGCATATCATAATGTTAAGTCTATTTATTATTATAGAATTTGTCAGTATTACAGTTGTTTTGGGGGAAATTTGAATAATTGCTTTGCGAGCTGATTTAAGGTGTGCCCCTAAATTTTCTGAGTGTGCTCCTAAAATTTTCAGTCAGGGGCAACAGCGCTCCTAGTAAAAAAAGTTAGTCTGGAGCCCTGCCAATAAGAATGTCAGTCGACCAAGTTACATTTTGATTAGTCGACTAAACGACTAAAGTTGACAGCCCTAGTACATTCATGAAAAAAAACAAGGTAACAAAAATCAAAAGGATTGATTATTATATAGCCTAGTCTACTATAAAATTGAGACGTGTTTAAAATGTATAGCACAGCTGTTTAATGAGGCAGCAGCAACATATAATCGATAGGACAGAACAAAGACTGTTAATAATCTTTCATTGCGCAAAAGTATTATGATATGAAAGGCTCCAATACATCGCACAGAGCTTATGCGCATCCCGAGCGCTGAATGATGCACTTGAAGCAACACTGAGTCACAGGGCGCAGTGCCAGCGCGTCGAGTCTGCACGGAGCAGTTCAAAGCACAAAGGAAATACATATTTGATGCGTAGTGTATAATATACATTATCTATCTATGCAATAGTTTGAGTCTTTTCTTTTAACAGTTTTACATTTCAGTTACTGTGCGCGTGATGAACAGTAGTGCTCTCTGACTCTTGCGTTGCGCTCTAACAGACACCCGTTAGAAAGTAACATGATGATTTAATTACAGCAATAAAGTCCAGCAAGATAAAGTTGTTTTATGCGAACCATAGACCTTTATCTACTGTTAAAATATAATAATAGTAACTAGTGTTGTCACGGTACCAAAATTTCAGTATTCGGTACCGATACCAGTTAAAATTCACGGTTCTCGGTACCAATTTCGGTACCAAAGCTTAGTTTAAATTTACATATATTTAAGTGTTTATCACGGTTACAAGTATGGAAACTGTACATTTGTATTATAAACACTTTAGAAAAAGATTAGAAAAGATAAAATGACCTACAAATAAACAATAGTATACACGAACACATTTTTAAAGTTGTTTGTAAAGTTTTAATCCATTATTTATTTAATGCACAATGAATTAAGTGAACAAACATGAACAATCAGGTGTTTGTAATAAATAACATTTTCAAACATTAATTAATGTTGTAAAAATATATTGTTCACTCAATGTGTTGATAACTAAGTAATGTTTATGAATGGTATCTTTGTAGCATTACCATAAAACATATTTTATTTGACTTGACTGTCCTTTTATTAATCTAAAACTGCATTCATATTTAATTTTAAAAAGGCTTTTCAAACCTGCTGAGTTATAAAGGTAAGAATACGCCTAGAACTGGCACTGACATTAAATGACAATACTAATACCATAGTACTCTGGTGTCGGGTAGATACTACTGTGCTCATGTACTCGTAAAACTACCCCGAAAGCACTTTAGAGGCCGTTCACATGTCGCGCGTGTTTTTTAATTATATTTTTGCGCGTGCTTATTCTTTCCAAAGCGCTTGCTCTCACGCGGCGTCTGTCGTTGCTATGCAACGCCAACGAGTTTTTATTAGGAGCGCGCTTGAATCACGCCTATATTTGAAATTGCGAATTTGCATGTAATCGGCCTCTTATGGCAACGTGACATTAGCCTAATCCAAAATATTTCCATATGTGGCTCTTTCCTCCTTTCGTGTCAACAAGTGGATTCAGAGAGAGAGAGCCATATCAGCGTTATGAAGAGGACGCAACTGTGCACGTTTCAGACATCGCGTCTAGAACAGAACTGGACGAACCTGGTATTCGGTACCTAGAAAAGCTGGTACCGTAACATTTTTTTTTTTTTAGTACCGACTTGGTACCGAAGTACCGAGTTTTTTGACAACACTAATAGTAACATTGAATCATCTCAGAGTTTAATCGTGTTGACTGTTGTACCCGAACTGCGGAAACTCTGAAGGAAGATTTGGCGAATGCAAAATGTATGTAAGCTAGTAGGGATGTGGTGAAACAAGTTTGCTGTGTTTCCACTTTTAGCATTAACAGTTTTCATGCATATTTGACAAATTGTGTTTTGTTGGAGATCTGACCTCTTGTACTCGAACCACTTTCATACTATTGAAGTAGCGCACTTTTTAGGAACTAAATCTTGATCTGATCCGAAGGCTGCTGTGCTGTTGTGCGCGCGTTAAGTAACGTAAATACGCCATGCGTCATCATGCCACTATATCATCAATATCGTGTCCTCGCACAGCTATATCATCAATATTGCGATATGACACTTTTTTTATCATGTAAAATTTGATACCGGTATTATCGTGGACGGTATGATCATAAGCACTAGGGCTGTGCCATATCAAAGTATACTTAAAGCATGTCATGTACTGTTTTTACATTCAGTTCACATCTGTAAAGCTGATTTGTCTGTCTGCAGCCTCCGGGACCAGAGCTGTCAGCATTATAAAATGAGTTGTGCTGTATTATCACTTTTATTACCCGTGTATCATGTAATGGGACAGCTCATATACAGAAGACCAGCTTGGGGCTCGAATGTCTAATGGGGGGCTTCCTGTCGTATGCATTGAAAACTGCTTTGAAAAAAATATGAAAGTGTTTGCTTCTACATAATGTTTGAGTTAATTCTAAGTGTTCTATGGGAATGTTACTGAGGAGTCTATAATGTGCTGTTTGAAGGATGAGAATGACGACGACGACGACTGGAACCCGTGTAAGGCTGCTGGCGTTTGTCTGATGCTTTTAGCCACGTGTTGTGAGGACGATGTGGTGCCACACGTGTTGCCCTTCATCAAAGAGCACATCAAACACCCCGACTGGCGCTACCGGGATGCCTCGGTCATGGCCTTCGGGTCAATCCTGGAGGGTCCCGAACTCAACCAGCTCAAACCGCTCGTCATCCAGGTAAGGGTTTACGCTCACAGGCTAATTGGTTGTCGACCTGTGACTGCAGGTGTGTGACGCTCTCATGTGTTAGGCCATGCCCACGCTCATCGAGCTGATGAAGGACCCCAGTGTGGTGGTGCGGGACACGACAGCCTGGACGTTGGGGCGCATCTGTGACCTGCTCCCTGAAGCTGCGATCAATGAAATGTATCTGGCCCCGCTCCTGCAGTGCCTGATCGAGGGCCTCGGGGCCGAACCACGCGTGGCCTCCAACGTCTGCTGGGTAACGACACCTTTATGTTCTGTCGCATGACTGCTTTCATGATGACCACTGATCAGTGGGGGCATTTCCATGCACAGTCCTGACCACATACACAGTCATCTTCTGCTTAATCTGGTTGTATAAAAGTGTTTATCCATTTTCCTTTGTTCTTAACCAATTTCAATTATCCAATCAACACCGCTAGATTTTTCCTGGCATTTAAACTCATTAACCAGCGTTCTATGGATTATTGAAGTGCGCATGTGATGTAGGAAATGTATATCGGAAACTATGACTCTTTCTTTACCCAAGAAATGATCGAATGTGTTATGATCTCATGCAGCTGCAATAGTAGCAGTTCAGTCAAAATACTGTGTAAATCAGTAATAACAAATAACAAATGAAATGTGTGCAGTAGATACACAAATGATTGGGCTGGAAATAACTGCATGTAAACCGGAACGTTAAATCAGTAAGCTGGTTTTGGTGAGCTTTCAGTGTGCATGTAAATGTGCTCATTGTATTGGGGTGTTGGAATAACTCAAACAGCTTTGCACTAGGGTGAAGGAATTTCCCATTGAGTGGCTCAATATCGCTTATCACAATATCATCACCATTGATGTATGTATTATGTTAAGCGTTACAATGTGGTCAGCAGGGACAAAAACGAGGACATAAGGAACCAATGGAACTAAACGTGTTGAAACAGGAACTAAATTGAGCAGAATGTCAAAATAAGGGTGTACGTTACAGATTAACAGTTTCGATGCTTAAATCTGCTTTCTGCTGACATTTCCCCAGCATCAGCACTGCTGGTGACGTTGTCCAGTCAGTGCAGTTACAGTGTTACGCCACTAGGCAGCAAACGACTTAAGCCAAGTTCGTCACTACAGGATTTTAAGCCCGATTTATGCCGATTTGCAAATCGTTGAGCTCGCCGACAGATCAGAGTGTTATCGTGTGCAAATCGCGGGGGATTAGCGGACGATGAACGCTTGCCGATCTGTTATCATGAAAGAGCCAACAACGCAGCGAAAACGCTCGATAACGCGTCGCAGAGCCCAGAAAAATATCTAGCCTGCTAGATATCCAGAGCCGTCGTGTGACTCAAACTCAGTGATGTCATGAGTACAGCCAATCATAGCAACGCAAGGGTTGAGGACACCAGGTAAATCTTAGTTTTTTTTTTTTTTGCATTTTTTTCAGAGCAGATTGTCGCGAAAACAGTGTGCAGCACTAGTTTCTGTCTGACATCCATATTCGTGTGTTGTGTTCTCTTCTTTGCGGGGTATTGGTGCACGTGCAGTTTCGAGTCATTTCTGGTTGGTTTTTTTGCTTGGTTTTTCGTGACAAATGTGGTTTGTAGACAAGATAGAATTGTTGGGTGACAGTTGTTGTCAACTTGTTATTTATGTGATTATTTTCAGGATTTAGGCCGTACCATACTACTGAAGCAGCTCTCATTAGAGTCACAAATAATTTGCTCTTATCATCCGATCGTGGTTGTATCTCTTTGTGCGTTTTCAACTCATGTAGTGAGTTACCTCATGTTGTGGATCATTCACTTTGTGTGGTGTGAACAGCTAAACAACTTGAACACTCCTGATTTCACAGAGAGCAAGTCATGTAGCGCACGGTTCAGCCCGACGTTTTAAGATCATGTAGTGTGAACAAGGCTTTACGTGAGTCATTAAACTGTTCATTCAAAAACGCAGAATCATTCAAAGATATATGTAATGAAACAAATTGTTAAAATTACTGTAACTTTGAGCGCCGCTTTACAAGGCTCAGCTGACCGGCAATATGTCGCATGAGTAACGCTGAAGCTAATGCTTTACTTCATCAATAGAGGTTTTCGCACCAGATAGTTGTAGGAACGGGCCACCCGGGTGGGTTCCGAGGACTAATGGTTCCCTTAGGAACGTTTTCCTGGCTGAATTCGCACTGCCAGTAGGAACTTTGGAGAGTCGTAAGCCGCGCTTGTTGTGACCTTTTTGTTGACGGCGCTATGAACGCCTTAGCCTGAGGACATGGTGCTCGCATTCTCCGTGTTCATTAGTTTACAGTCTAACAGTGCTGTCTAATACATTAGATTGAATTGCCATACATCAAAATTTACACAGGAATGGCAGTTATTAGCGTGTCATGCGTTTGATGTCCAGTGTCGCTGAGCAGAAATACATAATCCTGTTTCTCTCGGCCTCAAAGTTGCGTTGGATTTTTCTCCTCGGCGTAAAGTAGACATGTGCCGGTAATCGGTAATGCGATAAATCGCGGTAATGAATATGCACGATATTGTTATCGCGGGCTCTTCAAAATACCGTGAAAAATGATAGATTCGAATTTAGACTTTTAGAGCGTGCATTAACTTATTTTCCATCAACCGCTCAAACACTGCGTATATGCTGCGTAAAACACGCACGCACTCTGATGTAAACAATCCCCACATAAGCACTGTGTGCATGCGACAGTGCGCACTAGTCAAACAATCCTCACATGGAGTAGAAGCATGGCGGAACGCTCACGACGATTTATCCCCGCAGGGCTGCCAACTCTCACGCATTCAGCTTGAGACTTTCAGACAGGACGCGGAATACGCACGCGACGCGCAGGGATGTTTTGCTGCTGCGTCGACCTGCATCGACCAACACACGCCGGGGTTAAAGTTAAAAATAGTTCAACTTTTTATTTGTAAAATGGCAAATCGCGTTGTATCTGAAGGGCAACGTTGAACCAAGCGGCCAGCGTCGCGCATTCCGCGTCCTATCTGAAAGGCGCTTAACGCATTTGACACTTTTCACACGCTCTCCCACAGAGAAAAATCATAGAGCAAAGAGGACACTGACACAGACAGACTAGACAGAGCAGATTACTTTTGATATGAAAGTTGTTATTGATAAATCAGCTCTTAGGTTCTGATCACAGATCGTTGCTCCTCAGTTCAAGCAAACCGATCATGTCACTTTCGTTTTTATTTAAAGATACAGTACAACTTACGAAAGGTATATTTACTTATACATAATAACGATCAATAAGTGTTTTTAAACACGGAAAGAGGTCAGTAACAGTTGTGTCACAAAACGTTACATTTACCTCAGGAAAGCCATTTAATGACCAGCAAATTAGTTGAATAGAAAAAAATAGCAAGGAGTATTTTTGCTAAATATTATATTTAATTTCTCTCTGTATGTTTACAGCATTATGTGTATTTTTTTTTTCTTGAGAAATATTAAAAGACTGGGGCCTACCTAATATTTATCCAAAAGAGTCAATATTGAATTAAGACTGAAATCAAATCCAAGAATTTAATTGAATAATACAAACAGTAACCTACCAGTCATTGTACCATAAACATTGTAACATGTTGTCACTAAACTTTAAAAAATTCTTTAAATAGTTTAAAATTAACTATTTAAAAAAGTTGGGGGTTTTTTAGAGACCCACAATGCATCTGTTTTTCTTGAGCATTAAAATATTAATTTCATTAAAATATCGTGATAATACCGTATACCGTGATAAAAGCTCAATCAATTAACCGCAGCATGAAAATTTGATACCGGCACATGCCTAGCGTGAAGGTTTAGATGCTCATCAATCACTGTTCTACATGTTTGAGGAATAAATATATAGCCTATAATCTGTTTACTGCCTTTTTAATAATGGCGGGTGCTGGTGTGTCGCGTGTGTTCGGCCAATCAGCTAACACTAACGTAGGGCTGTCGCGGTAACCGCAATATTGTAGTACCGCGCTTCTGACAAGTCAACCGCAGAGGATAGCACGTAACCGCAGCAACCGCGATATTCACTTTTTTTTTTATAAGGCTATACCCTTCTTGTTTTGAACTTAATGCATGTGTATTGAATGTTAAACAAGTTCATAATGATAACAAGACTGTTTATCATGGTGATGTGTAGCCTACAGGCTTCACACAGACAGTGAATGAGGGAGATCGGCAGAGCGCATGCAATTACCTGCGTCTGTCTTTGAACTCGTGAAAAGCTTGTCGTGTCAAAGGAAGCGAAAAATTTGTCGCATCATCATTTTAACGTTCTCTTCACGGGTATTTTCCCATAAATGCGCGTCAGCAGCAGCGCTTGTCAGCATCCCACAGCACAAGGAAGCTGAAATAAAATCAGTGAGTCACGCATTGAATCAATGGGTCTCTAATAAGTGAAGCATCAGCTTCAGCATTGCCTATGCGACGCATTGCTGCTCAGCTGAGCCTTGAAAAGTTGAATCTCAAAGTTAAAAATAATTAACATCTTGTTGAATCAGCTTTTTTAAACGTGTTCGTTGAATGAACGGTTCAATGACTCGCTCAAAGTCCGTTGTCATAACAATATGCGCGCTGAGTGAAAGTCTTTCAATGCGCATACTGTAGAAATGCGAAACTCTATTTAGTTTCGGTTACTGAAAATGTCCTCGTTTTTGTCCACATCGTAAACATTATTTATATAGCAACAAAAACATATAAATTAATTAAATAAATAAATGGCGGTAATACCGCATATCGCGCTATTGAGCCACTCAACATTACCGCAAGGGAAATTCCATAACCGCGACAGCCCTACACTAACGTCCCATATAGTTCCTGTAGTGCTGGTTTACACAGACTGTGAAGTAGGAGTAAATTCCTGCGGTGTGAATGCGCCATACTCTGGGACATTTCGCCAATAGTTGTAGGAACGATGAAGAGGTTCCTGCGCTGCGAAAGCCCCTCATGGCATTGATTCTCTCTCAACCTCTCCCTCACATTCACTCTAAGTTTAAGTGCAAATCCACTAAGCAACTGTACACAGCACATCAGTCTTAACTTATTTAGCGTTTAATACTCGTGCACAATGTGTACGACAAATTGCGTGTGTCCCTCCCGATTTGGCAGCAAGATCAGAGAACCGAGATCACAATAGATGTTAAGACAAAACTATGTAATCTGCTTAAATATTGGTGCAATATATGTTGCATTGTAAAGTGTGTGCATGTAGTTGCATATGTAATTATGGTTTTGACCGTGACTCGTGCTAGTCCTAAATGAACCCTATCCCTGAGTATCGCCTCAATTGCAGCAAAACTCCATCTGGTGAGAAACTTGCTAAATTTGTTCAGTCTACCTTTGAATCAAATGCTGTATTTTCTACAGTATAAAGACACCCAGTATAGAGTGTGATCGGTGTGTTCGACGCCTCTGACTCGTTGCGCACACTCATGGGAGTGAGCGTGTGGTGGTGCCTAAAGATGAGGCTCACAGATACTGTTTTCAGGCCTTCTCTAGTTTGGCTGAGGCGGCGTATGAAGCGACCGACGCTGCGGAGGATCAGGAGGAGCCCAGCACATACTGCCTGTCCTCATCCTTCGAGCTCATCGTGCAGAAGCTGCTGGAGACCACGGACAGGTAAGCACCCTACCTGACACTCCTTTCAGTAACTTATGCAAAATAAACTCGGATAAACTTGTAATGAACTCTTTCTTTCAGCAAATGGTTGGTAAAAGGCAGGCATTATCTTCAGACACCATCTTTTACCTTGTTTCCTAAATAATACTTGCTGCTGTAGGGTTAGGGACTCTGCTGTCCAGAATGGGTCATGTTAGGGGTCTCTGCCGTCCAAAACGGGTCAGGTTAGGGGTCGCTGTCGTCCAGAATGGGTCAGGTTAGGGTCGCTCCCGTCCAAAACGGGTCAGGTTAGGGCCTCTGCCGTCCAGAGCGGGTGAGGTTAGGGCCTCTGCCGTCCAGAACGGGTCAGGTTAGGGTCTCTGCCGTCCAGAACGGGTCAGGTTAGGGTCTCGCTGCAGTCCAGAACGGGTCAGGTTTGGGTCTCTGCCGTCCAGAACGGGTCAGGTTAGGGTCTCGCTGCAGTCCAGAACGGGTCAGGTTTGGGTCTCTGCCGTCCAGAACGGGTCAGGTTAGAGGGTCTGTGGTCCAGAACGGGTCAGGTTAGAATGGGTCAGGTTAGGGTCTCTGCCATCCAGAACGTGTCAGGTTAGGATCGCTGCCATCCAGAATGGGTCAGGTTAGTGTCTCTGCTGTTCAGAACGGGTCAGGTAAGGGTCTGCTGTCTGGAACGGGTTCAGAATGTTTCAGTGCTGTGTGTTAATCTTTAAATACCTCCATTTGCGGTTTGAGAGATCTGATCATGACATGTTTTAGACCCTCACACATCAAGCTTTTTGTATCAATGTTATTACTTAGTGTCATAATTAAGATATTAGATATTCTAATTTTGACATGGGTAGGGCTGGGCAATAAATCAATTTTATTGATTAACTCGAATTTGTAGTTTGCGACGATTTTCTTGAATGAAAATCAGTTTTCTCTAACAACCGCCGACGCGGCCATCTGGGCTCCCGTAGTTCTGACCGCGCTCTGCGCTTGCTATGATAGAGATACACCAACAACATTGCAAATGATCAAGACCGTGGCAGCAGAAGTACACCCGCCGAAAACATTTACAAGCTGAATCTGCAGGGCCGCCAACTCTCACAAATTCACTGTGAGAGACGAAATTGTCACTTTTTACACTTTCTCACGCACACATCCATTTTCTCACGCAGAGAAACATCGTGAAGCAAAGAGCAAGAGGACACTGACACGAACAGACAGAGCAGGTTTTTATTGACATGAGACCATAGACAGAATCTGAGAGCTGAGAATCTGTCTCATGCTACAGTCAATTTTATTACGAAATTCAAACAATAAACACAGTTTTGACGCTTGTAAATGTGACGTGATCACGTGAAAGATCACGAACAGATTCTAACTTACCGAATTAAAACCGATCGATCAGTGTTTTTCAACCGTGGAAAGATGTCCATAAAACAGCTGGAGAAGTTGGAGAACAACATGTCATGTAACGTTACATTTACCTCAGACCCTATGCCTCAGACTCAGGACGCATGTTAGTTGGACATAAAATAATTGCTATAGAGAGGAGCATTTTGCTAAATATGATAACTATATTACACATTTACTATATTTGACCTATATCATTAAAGTATTATGTTGTTTGTTATTATAAAAACGCATTATGTTTAATTTGAGATAGTTAACCTTTATTAATACCAGCTGACAGGGCTCAATGTATGTTTACAGTAGGGGTGCAACGGTACAGATAGCCCACGGTACGGTCCGTACCTCGGTTTTTGGGCCACGGTCTCGGTTCGGTTTCGGTACATGTTTTGTGCAGAAAGAGACTGCTATTTCATCCCAAAAATATGTTTTATTTTTCTTATGAGCATAAACAGAATGTCACAGCAGGAAGAACATCAATGTGTATAGAATAAATTAACACTCTAGTCTGTACTGAACAACACTAAGCAATACAACCTCTTCAAATACCACTTATGATATACAAAATGTAAACGAGCACACTTTAAAATATTCAAGTGGATCCCAATTCCAAACCTTGATAACTGTTAAATGAAGTGATCAATGTGAAAGAAAAAGTGCACTTTTACCTTTAACATAAATTAGCTTGTGGTTTGAATAAATAGAGCAGAGCAAAATAATATAATAAAAAAAAACTGCATTCAGGATACAAAGTGCAATGTTACTAATCCACTTTTGAGAGATTCTTGTGCAAAAATATACTGCAGTCAAACATTTGACTGGGTTTGCGTTATGCATCCACTATGTGCTGGGAATGTAGAGAGTAGGCTACGGAGCCGGAGGTGAGGCGTTTATTTAGTAAGCGTGAGCGCGCTGGGGCGGGCACGCAACTTACATTCGCAGCCTGACTCATATATGAGTATTCAATGTGCGGCGGCTCACTAACAACAGTTGGCTGTTTTGAATAAAACGACCCGTGTGAACGGGGAGCGCTTTATGAACATCTATGACGCGCGAGCAGCACCGGTCTGTTCGTGTGTCTGTTAAGAGTGAGCGCTCGTGAGCGACACACACATAACATGATTTATACGAGGTTGAGGTTGTGACAAAGTGGGCATAAGCTGGACACGAGCGCGAGTTCGCGGGCGAATTTAATAACGCGGAGCGTTGTTAACTAATTGATCCATATATAGTAAGGCGCTCCGGAATATAAGGCACACTGTCGTTTTTTGAGAATATTAAATGCTTTTAAGTGCGCCTTTTATAGTGCGGAAAATACGGTTAAAGGATCAGCACGAACTCTATGGCAGAACCGAAGTCCCGCGGGACACGAGGTTAGATTGTCCCGTGCAGGGCAGACCGAACGGTCCGGGATTTTACCGTGTACCGTTGCATCCCTAGTTTACAGCATTAAGTAATTTATTTTGAAGAACAATTAACATAACACATTAATGTACTGTATCTACTGTACCTAATATTTATCCAAAGGAATTGATATTGAATCAATATCAGAATCAAATCTTTGAAATTGTGAAAGTTGTGTTAAGCAATAATAAAAACAGTAGCATACAGTCTTTGTTTACCATGTAAACATTGTGTTTATGGTTAATAAACCTAATAAAATTATTTACCAAATAATTTGACAAAAAATTGATTGTTTTTATTTATTTATTTTTTTTTTACAATCCCAATCCACCCATTTCATGTTATGTTACATTTACACTATTTATAATGACAGGGCCTGCCCTCTTGTCTTTTTGGCTTGTTGTTTCTGATTGTACTTTTATCCAGATAATATCACAGAAGGGAATATCAAAACAAAATAAAGTTAACTTGTTTTGAACAATTTCTTTGTCATCTGCAGATTGATTTTAAGTAGGGACAGAAAAAACGATTTAAATCGTAAATCAGATTTTTTTTTTTTTAAGCCATATCGCCCAGCCCTACATATGGGGTAGTCCACCAATGTGTTTTTGGCCGAAATGTCTTGAGTTAGTCCCAGATAACCCACAGTCATAATCCCAGAGCAGGTGAATATGATCTGAGCTGCTCTTCTCTGGTTATCGGTTCTGAGGCTCAGTGTGTTCTCTGTTGGCAGGCCCGATGGACATCAGAATAACCTGCGCAGTGCAGCGTACGAGGCCCTGATGGAGATCGTGAAGAACAGTGCAAAGGATTGTTACCCAGCGGTGCAGAAGACCACACTGGTCATCATGGAGCGACTGCAGCAGGTCCTGCAAATGGAGGTGAAGAACAGTCCTCGCTGCTGGCCTAGACCGGGCAAGCACAAACATCACATGATTCAGTGCCGATTCTCCTGAACCCTGTCAGTGGCTTCATTAATGTTAGAGCTGATTTGTATACAAACATTCAAATTACAATAGATATAAAACGAATGATTTTAATAAATATTTTATAATAACTTTTGGCCATTGTTTCTACCCAAAGTTTGTTATTTTTATGAACAAAATGGTGACTAATTTATTCAAACATACATTAAAGGTCCCCTGACATGTTTTTATTTATTTATTATTTTATAATGTTTCCTGGGTTGCCCTTATAATGTTAGTATGTTTTTTAGATCAAAAATAGTCATAATTTAGAAATAAAAGGCATTTTTCCTAGCCTGATTTTAGCCTCTGCTTAGAACGCTCTGTTTGAAGGTGCGTGTCTGCTGTGGGATTCGATGTAACCACCCACTGCTGTGATTGGCTGACATGCTTGCATATGAAATAGCTACATATTACATGTGAAACTCTCTTGAACACGTTTTACTACAGCTAATATACATTTTTACTATTACAGATATCAAGATTACTGAATCGTGAGAAGTTTTTGAAGTATTTAGATTCTCATCACATAAAATGTTGCTGTGATGAGCATTGAGCAGCAGATGACAGTCTATCGCGAGAATGAAGATCTTATTGTATAACACAGTTTCTGCTCTCTCTGCTTTCACCAATGCAGACATGATGTACATACAGTAAGAGCTTCGTTGTGCAATGTAACACAGTTTCTGTTCTCTCTAAAGCCCGGAACTCGTCCGCTCTCGTCGAGGTAAAAAGCTGCACTTGAACTATGACTTGAACTCACCGAGAGAACAGCAGCCGACTGTCAGCTAGAATGTGCGTTCTGCGCCTACATTTAATGAGCCAACTGTCTATTTCTGCAGATATATTAGCAGGGATGTGATTTTTCCGGATTAATCCGGAATTCCGGATTTTCCGACCTGAAAATGTGACCTACGTGAATCATGCAGATCTGTAAAAAAAAAAAAAAAAAAAAAAAAGAGGGGGACGGGTGTCGGCAGGCGGAGTGAAAAGGAGAGAATATGAGGACATAACCCATAACTGGCTGACGTGCGTACAGAAAGTTCCTTTCAAAGTATCAACAAGAACGTATTTGCATTCAGCATTCATATCTCTAGTCGCTCTCGCGCTGGTATCGTTGTCGTTGTCTCGGTATATTTTCCTGCTTTTTTGTCCTTAGCCAATCACATGCCTGATTAGTCTTTCAAAAAGGAAAACTGACGCTGCCGGCTGCAGATACACATAACGTAAACAAAGCAGCACGTGTTTACCGTTTAGAATATCAATCCTGCTAAACACTTTCTTTAAATAAGATTATTTTCATCCTACTCAAAGAAACGATGTGAAGTTGATAATAGTCTGGCTTGACTTACTGATGCATAAACAGTATTGAATGATTTTGTGAGAAAGATTAACTTACCTGTCTCCTGCCTGTTTGGACCATACAAAACTTTGAGTTTAGTCGGCGCATTTCCAGAGAAAATAAAATTAACCCATTGTTTCTTCAGAGGCGCGGATGAAGGAACTAAAAAAATACTTTTGTGTTTATTTGTACATTCCAAACACTGAGCAACTGCCATGCTTTGCTCGATTGCAAGCCATGATATTTCTTGAGGAAAAACTCAAATCTCAAAGCTATTTCTCTAGGAAAAAATAAAAACGCGCCTGCGCGTGTTCGTACTTCCTGTTCCTAGCTCGTTTTCTCATCGTCGGGCCAAATTCTCTGGGCGGGCAAAGCAGAGAAAGGGGAGTAACCTTTTCTCCGTATGACGTTATATAGGGGGAGATTCTAGATCAGTGCATCTGAGATGCAGACGGATGCAGAGAAGAGAAAAATAGCCAAAGCTCGGTTTACACCGATTGAAAATTCTAGACACGAGGGGACCAAATACAGTCTAGGGGAACTCGTATTAATGTTTAAAAACCTCAGAAAATGAAAATTTCTTGTCACGGGACCTTTAAGTAATGACGACGAGATTAAGTAAAGATTTATGTAATATGATGTATTTACATTTTCTGAGGTAAATGTGATGTTTGTAAACAGCACAGACTAAAAGGTTGATTTGAGATTTAGGAATCCATATTGGTGCATCAAAATGAGAATAGATTCAAATATTGCTAAGCGTGTGTGAGATGTTAAGACACAGCTTGACTGGTTCTGTAAATGTAGCACCAGTGTATGTGGATGATGCTGGTGTTGGATTGATGTAATTGAATGCTTGTGTGTTGTCCAGTCTCACATCCAGAGCACATCAGACAGGATCCAGTTCAATGATCTACAGTCTCTCCTGTGTGCCACCCTGCAGGTCAGCCCCCAGAATGTGTCTGCGTGCCTGTGTGCATGGCTGTGTGTATGTGTGCGTGTGCTCAGCTCTCTTGTCTTCAAACAGAACGTGTTGCGTAAGGTTCAGCACCAGGATGCGCTGCAGATCTCGGATGTGGTGATGGCGTCTCTGCTCCGCATGTTCCAGAGCACTGCCGGTTCTGGAGGCGTTCAGGAGGACGCGCTCATGGCCGTCAGCACGCTAGTGGAAGGTGAGGCCTGCTTATCCCGGTGCAAGCATATGAGCTATATGCACTGTTCATGCTAGTGGAAGCTGAGGCCTGCTTATCCCGGTGCTCGTGACAGCTATCGGTTCTGGGTACTGCTGGAAATAAGGTGCATTATGTTGGAAACCATCACAAGTGGCCACATAGTGAATACAGGCAGTGTTGTAGTACTCGAGACTCAGACTCGTCTCGGACTCGATCTCGAGACCATATTTTAATGGTCTTGGTCTTGTCATGGACTCGTGTGCATTTGGACTCGGAATTGACTCGTACTCAAATTTTTTTTTTTTTAGGACTCGGAATTATTCCCGAGTCCACTCGAGTTCAATTAAAAATATTATTCATGATTATTAATGTATGTTAATAAAATATTTCTTTAAATTGATTGACACGCCCAGTGATTGGTGATTTTCTAATGCGCAACTGCGCATGACAAATTATAATAAAATTACTTTTAACACCACCTACTATGTGGCCTTTTTTACCCTAAACTGATCATATTTTTTAAACTAAGTAAATTCAGTAAAAAAAAAAAAAAAAAAAAAAAGGATTGCTCTAAGTAAATAAAAGTAAATTAGGTAATCAACCCTCACTGGTCTCGGTCTCGACTCGGACTCGACCGTCTCTGGTCTCGGACTCGACTCTCTATGGACTCGGTCTTGACTCGGACTCGACTCTCTCTGGTTTTGGTGTCGACTCGAGTGAGGTGGTCTCGACTACAACACTGAATACAGGCACACGTTCTCTGGCGTCGTTTCCTGCTGGTGGTGTTGATCTGGTCTCCTGTGTCAGTGCTGAAGCCAGCTAGAAACATTGATCAAATCACCTCATGTAATCCACTGTTCGGATGCTCTTCTTCATAACAGCCATAAGGATTAAACATCTCAGTGATTACAGTTGACAATCTTATCCTTTTCCTTTGGCTCTTTCTGTTTGAGCTGCATAACATTCTTATTTTGAGTGGTATTGTGTTACTAATATAATAAGTCAAAATCTGTGATAAGTCAAAATCTGACAGTTTTTATTGTAACCTTATTTGAGAAGCCTTCAGAACTAAAATAAGATTCACATGAAGTTCACAAGCTTTATTTAGTGTCTCGTTACAGCTGTGAATGAACTAACTTCCCCTTTTCCTTCCAATCCAGTTTTGGGCAGTGATTTCTTGAAATACATGGAAGCCTTCAAGCCGTTCCTGGTCATCGGGCTGAAGAACTACGCAGAATATCAGGTAAAGCTTGTGCCGAGGCAGTGTCGATGATTGTTCCTCCTGCTGCTTTGAGGATTTGCAGCTCAGGATTTTGAATCATCACAGAGAAAGCGAGTCTGTTTCACCCGGCGTGCGCCGACCCTGCGGTCTCGTGGCCACGCTGGATATTGCGGGACTCTACATCTAAGAGCTCTTACATACAAGAGCTTCCACTGAGAGGCTGTTCTGTGGACCATCCACGACACATCCTCGATTTTATAATATAACATTGAGCTTCATATTTAAAGTAGAGTTGTTTACACTGATTAAGGCTATTGTAGTGTGTTAAAATCGCTTGGCCAATTTAAAGTTCTTTGAAAGGAGTCCCACAGATGTGATGAAGTGCTTGTGGTGTGTGTGCAGGTGTGTCTGGCTGCGGTGGGGCTGGTGTGTGATCTGTGTCGAGCACTGATGGCCAATATTCTGCCTCACTGTGATGAAATGATGCAGCTATTGCTGGAAAATCTGGGTGTAAGTAATGGCCATTTCCAACATGACATGACTTCTGCGTAAACATGCACGCCAATTTCAAGTCTAGTGGCGTGTTATCTATACGCATTTTGAGCTATCCGCGTGTATGTACACGGCATTAAATGTCCGAGCGAAACGAAGCAAAATATAGATCTACATCTGGGGAGTGATATTTTTTCCTAGGATGGTAGGGGAAGACTCATAAAACATCTGTACAATATGAGTGGTATTGCGTTACTAATATAATACTGTGACATCCCATATTTTCTGGAACAGATACACCTGGTCAAATGCATGAGGGGAAAAAGTATGGTCACATTTCAGCTGCCCTCACAAAATATCCTTTAAATTTAGTGGAAACTAAAATGGAAAATATCAGTATAAAACAAATTATAGCAGCATTCTTTATAAAAAACACCAGTTTTGTTTTAAATGTATTTGAGCTTGAATTACCTGCATGTGAGAAAATATAGAAATGAACTCGTGCACGCATTTGTACTGGTTCCGAATGACTGTTTGCATACTTTGTAGGGATGTAACGATTCACTCAACTCACGATGCGATACGATTCACGATACTGGTTTCACAATTTGATTTTCTCATTATTTTTTTTTTTTTTACAAATGAAATTTAAGACAAATAATAAATGAAAAAGTGTCTCTTTTATTATTTCTTATACAAAATGCAGCACATTTCTTTTTCATTTTTAAATATATTTGTCAAATAATAGAAGTACATTGAAAAAATATTCCCTTAAAGTTTGTTTCAACTCAGTGTTTCTTTCCGTCTGGTCAAGAGGCTGGACACTGGTACCTTCTCACACTTAAGTAAAGGACTCTAAAATTAGTACCACATTGAAAGGCGTTTTACATTGTAATAAGGATATATTTTAATTTTGTCACAATTTGTATCCTTAAACTGGAAAGAGTTAAAAAAAAAGAACACATTTAGTAAAATATGCCATAACCATCAACAAATTATTTTAAAAAATAAATAAATCCATGTACACATTTAGAGAAAGAGATGGTAAAATAAATACGACACATGGTTGCCATGGAAACACTGACAAGCCTTGTGATCTCCGTAGCTCTCACACACTAGTTGTATTAATGACTTTTACATTAAAAAACGGAGGTGATGTGCTTCTCAAAGTGGTGATTATTATTAGTCTACAAAGAGTCAAAATGCCGCCACAGCTCCGAGTTGAATGAGTCAACATCTACGCTGGCCGTCGCCATCTGTTTGACAGCGCGTGCACACAGTCTATGGCACACACTGGTGCTGCGCGAGCAGAGCAAACCAAGCGTTTTCAGTTCATTACTATGAGTGCTCACACAAGCTCAAGTTCCTTAGGAATGAAGTGAAAACACTCGCTAGGTTCGCACCAGTGTGTGCTCGCTGCTATTGTGCCTGTAAAGCAGGGGTCTCAAACTCAAATTAACTGGGGGCCGCTGGAGATAGAGTCTGGGTCAGGCCGGGCCGCATCAAGTATTAAAAAAAAATAATTGTATTTAAGTATTCCAAAAATGGAGCACAACTGATCCAATCTTCTCAATCTTTATTATTAACGTTTCTTATGAACTGTTCCTCTGAATTTGAACATTCCTTTCTGTACATGATTGGTTCTTCATGAGCTGTCCTTCTGACAGTTGAAGTTAATTTTACAAACTTTCTTTGTCTTTCTTATACACAACATCTTTGTAATGATAGTCATATTTGCTTTTTATTTTCTTTATACAACACTATTATATTGAATGTTTTTTTTCCCGAAAGGCACATTTCCTTTTATAATACTTAGAATTATTTGTATTTCAAAAGCATAATTGTTTTTCTTTCTACACATGTAGTGTCTCAGGCAAATTACTGACTTTGCACATATCAAAGCAAACCTTATCAACCTGTTGGACCAAGTTCATTACATGAACTAGTTCAAAGTTCAGTTCACAAATTTTAAAATGAACTAGTTCAGTTCATATTTCAAAAATGAACTAGTTCATAGTTATTTTTTTCCATATGTTGCTGCGAGCTTCTTTTTTATTATTAGGCTATTATTATTGCCACAGCCCATATACAACCACAGATAACAATCATTTTATCGACGGGCAAAGTTTGCACAGACATGTGCACGACCTCATAAAACCCTTTTAAATGATCTTATGACGCCTCCTCGCTCCTCCGTTCACAGACACTAGAATGAACGAGTTCACTGTAACGTTCATCAGGCAGTAACTAGCTACGTTCAGTTCACGTTCGCCCAAAATATGAATGAGTTCATTAACTATAGTTCATTGAACGTGTTCAGACACAACACATATTACTAACTCAAAATGATTATTCTCACATTGTTTTAGAGCAGGGGTATCCAACACATCGCTCGCGACCTATCAGTAGCTGTGGCCTGATTTGGTGGTGGTAGCTCGCCTTGGGCCTGTTCACATATCGCGCTCACATATTTTGCACGCTCAAGTACGTTCCAAAGGCGCGCATTAAGTGCCGAGCGCGCTCATAATTGAAACGACGCGCTCATTTTTTCCAGGCGCAGTATATTTGTACTTCGTGGTTGTCTATGACAACTATTGACAACAAACCCAACATAAGCTGTCACGAGACTATATATGGTAGCCCACAAGGGATAAAAATAATAACAATAAAAAAACGCGGCAAACGCAACGGCGGGCCGCACTAACATTAAACTTTAATATCAAGTAGGGGGCCACAAAATTGCGGGCCGCGAGTTTGAGACCTCTGCTGTAAAGCGAGGTTCACAGCTTCACAGGCTATTCAGTAAACGTCCCTGCTGTTTAAAACGTCTATCGCCATTCGTTTAACATTTCAACCGACTTGAATCGCCACACATTTTTATCGATTTTCAACCAGTTGCGAGTGAATCGTTACATCCCTAATGCTTTGTGTTAATCGCAGTTTATAAATTGCAACTTTTCAGATACTTTTTTAAAAAATAAAAAAAACTTGTATTTTGATTCTGAAGCTTTTGTTTAATTATTCTGTCTCTCCCTCTATGGAGCATATGTTATCCGCTGCTGCGTATATGGTAGAGTAATGCTGTGACGTGTGTTTGCAGAACGAGAATGTGCACAGGTCTGTGAAACCCCAGATCCTGTCCGTCTTTGGTGATATTGCCCTTGCCATTGGAGGGGAATTTAAGAAGTACCTGGACATTGTGCTGGACACACTGCAGCAGGCCTCGCAGGCACAGGTGGACAAGGTAACCCCACACACACACCTGCGTACTGCCCAAAACACTCAGGGTTCCCGCGGGGCATTAAGCATCAAATGTTTTTTGGTGAAAATGAAGGTTGTAAATGGCAGTAAAAAGTGTTAATTTAAAGGGGTCATGAACTGGCTTTTAAAATTATATTATATTGTTGTCTTAGGTCAACTTATAACGTTCGCTTTTGCATTCAAAAACATCAAAATGAACAAGTAATAGGCTATTTTGTACCCTGGTTGTGAGCCTACCTAAAAAACAGTCGGTTTTTATGGGCGTGTCGCACTGAAGACTTGGAAGTAAACACCCACTGCTGCGAGTGGAGAACAGTTTTGCATATTATAATGAGTTTAACTCACCCGTCAGTGCACATGGGGGAAAACGTCCAATGTTGTCAAATGGAAACCGGATTCGCCCATACATGTTCGACCCAGAGTCCGTGTGTTGCACAATATTCCTGTCAGATCCAATATAGACGGCACAGCACCGTTCTTTACTCTTAATCGGTCTGCAAATCCAGTCTTGTTGACAAAACAATCCTCAGTGAAATGAAGCGAACAGACGACAATGTTTTACCCTCATCAGCTGGAACGTCATTAAAAGTAAAGTTTATCCATGCAGTCCTATTGGAATCCACAGGAAGCTGCAGCGAGTGTCTTGCACAACCAGGCACTGCACAATATTCTGTATTGCTCGGTAGCGATCCAGTATGTCATCACGAGGTAAGCATGTATACATGTATGATACTTAGCTATGCGTGCAATGCGCGAATCGGTGGGCGGGGCTAAACCTGCCGTGGTGAAGCAGGCGTTGATCATCTTCTGCGGGGGTGGTGTTTTATCCTCTTTGTCGTCATAGTTCCACACTTTTAAAAACTAGTCGTTTTCAGAGGCTGTGTCAATAAAAGCTTTTATTGGACTAACAAGGACGTTTTCAGTTCTGAAACTTACAGGATATTCTTATAATATGATGACCTCTTAGATGTCAAAAGCTCAAGGAAAATTTGATTTCTCAGTTCATCACCCCTTTAATCCTACAGGCGTTCAAAATTTAGATGGTCTTGAAGAATTTTATATTATCAATTTATTTCAATATAACCTTCATAATTAATCATTGTATTTGCTGTCTCAATATATGTACGCTAGTGTGAAACACGCGGAACCACTTTGGTAATTGCAAGTGGTGTAGTTTATCATTGCCTTGTCGTCCAAATGTTCCTCAGTGTTTCTGTGTAACTGCAGTCACTCAGGTCGATGGTGATGTCATACACATACTCTATTAGTAGAGTATATATATATATATATATATATATATATATATATATACACAGTGTATATATATATATATAAGAAAATGCAGGTAAAGCTAGCTAGCTACCAACAGGTTCAAAGTTAAAACAATTTAAACAGCAGTATTCTACATTGTAAATACCAGTACAGTTTTTTTTTTAAAGCAAGTAGAATTTCTATAACTGTGTGTTAAACCAGTGGTTCCCAACCATTTTTGTCTGTGACCCCCTTTTTCCCAAGAAAATATTTTAGGGCCCCCCTTCACATTTGTGACCCGCTCTGGCAAAATGAGTCGCATCCCATTTTAAGATATGGGCCGATTATGTGGAAAAACAATGAAATAATTTTTTTTTTTTTTTTTGCTAATTTCGAAGAACAGACATTCAAAAATAATCTCCCAAAGTTTAGTTGTCCAGATAATTGAGTAAAGGTACTTAAATGATGATTAAAGTTGTCAAAGCTTTAAATTCGCTGAAATAAACATTGCTCTTCTCAACTCCCCTCGTCAGCTCTGAGCATTTCCCGGGTAGCCTATCCGCTGAAACGTTGAACTCAAAGTGTTGAACTCACTGGAGGCTTCTAACCTGCACTAAATTTTTTTTTATTATTTATTTATTTTTTTTTTTTTTAGTCGTTAAGTTAAAGTTAACGGAAAGTCATCTCTCCTCAGTCATTCTCCATTCTGCATTCACACAGCGCGTCGCGTTCGGTTGCGACAGTAACATGACGACACTCTCTTCAAGATCAATGTTCTGATTATTATACTTTATTTGTAGATAAAGCATAAAGGTCTATGGTTTACATAAAATTACTATCTTGCTGGAGTTTATTGCTCTTTCTAAATCACATTCCTTTCTCGCGGGTGTAACGTTACAGCGCTGGAGTAGAGAGAATGCTATTGTTCTTCATGCGCACTGTAACTGAAATTTAAAACTGTTAAAAAAAAAGGCTAAAAAAAACTGTTGCTGATAGATTACACTAAGCATTAGTGCTGCGCGATTAATCATATCGCAATTAGGGCTGGGCGATATATCGAGTATGTACGATGTATCGTTATATTTTTTGAAACAATATGGAATGAGGCAATACCGTTTATATCGATACAGTAGTTTGATATGAGCACATCTGAAAAATAGCTGCTGCAGTGAAAGTAGCTAGGCTACGTAGTACAATTTGTCCTAAACATGACACAAGCTTATATTAATTGCGTCAAAATCACTTTGATAAAGTTAACAAGTTTAAGGCAGCTTGCCGCCCTGTCAAATGCTCTGACAGACACTGTTGCTGACTGACAGATATACTTGCGCTGTTTAATGCGTTTGAGATGTGATTCTTTCCTCAGTGCTCAACTTACATTTCACATGTATATTCTCCATCTGTAAATGTTAGAAAGTAAAGCAAATATGTCCATTTCACAACAAATATGTCCATGTCAGAAGAGGACGAGCTTCTGCAAGTGAATCTCCGCTAAAATTCATGCTTCCTTGAACGAGCGCCGGCGCGCGCATGCGCGTGAATAGTACTACGTAGTACGCAATAATTCTGACTAAAATAAACATATTGCTAAAATATTTGTTGTTGGAGAAAATAAATGTGCCATATGTGGAATTTTAAACCTACAAGTATATATTTTTAATGAAAGTGAAAGTGATTATAATGGGGTAATCAAATGCAGGCTAATATAATTAGTTTGTGCTTTTGTTTTTGTTTTTATTTTCATTTTTAGTTTAGCTTTTAGTCAATATAAAAACAAAAGCTTTTTGCACATAATATAATGCATAGCCTATATTATATTTGTTTCCATATCTCTCAATATCAACATTGTTTGTAGGATTTCATTGGGCCGAATGTGAATATATATATATATATATATATATATATATATATATATATATATATATATATATATATGTATATATATATATATATATGTATATATGAAGAGTTCAGATGCAAAAGCCTCTAAGTGCCATTTGAAATTTTCTTCAAAAATGATCATTTTTATCAAGCTTGTATATTTAAGTTCAGTAATTTCACTTAAATGACAATGATAATTACATATTAATTGTTATTTAAGTGAAATTACTGAACTTAAATATACAAGTTTGATAAAAATCATCATTAAAGAAGAAAATTTCAAATGGCATTTAGAGGCTTTTGCATCTGAACTCTTCATATATATATATATATATATATATATATATATTTCAATATAAAGATTTTCTTTATCTAAATAGAAAACGTAGAAAGTACCGAGATATATATCGTATATCGCCATTTGACCAAAAAATATCGAGATATGATTTTTTGGCCATATCGCCCAGCCCTAATCGCAATCGTAATAGCGATCTCAAACCTATGCAATTATATAACGCAAAATGACGTGATTTTATATGAAATAAACAAATTAGGGCTTTTAACGCAGCATCTCTTCTTTTTTGTCATCCTTTGACTAGTGTTACATGATCCCGCTCTTATTCATGCAAATGCCTTTTCGCATATTGCACGACAAGAAGTCAAAAGCTGTCTGTGAATGTCCTGAATGTGACTAAGTTAGCAGAAAGATGCGCGCACAGACCGCGTGCCAGAATATACAGTTCTCTTTCGAGCTTGAACGAACAATAGCACACACAATTATGCCAAAATGTTGTTTTGTCGAGTATTCATAACATAAGAAAAGTCTTATGGACGGAAAGAGTTGTGTTTGTGGGAGAAAGAGGCGCGTGTGAGATCCGCGTCTCGGCAACCGCTCCTCTTAAAGGGCCAGCAGCGAATAAAGCGTTCTGTCTTAATCAAAGAACAAAGGGAACAGAGAAAATTACTCACTGCTCTTGACTAAAGAACGTTTGTAGCTTTAATAATTAGTCTATATATAATTTATAATTCATGCAGTGCAGACTGTTTGATAACTTTATTCAATTTCTGTATCCTACCTGTTAAGACAGGAAGGGCACAGGTAAATATGGCTTTTATTATGGGTTTATGTGAGGATTGTTTGAAGTTCACTTATACTTTTTTAAGCCTAATATTTTTTTTTAAAAAAGTTGATTGCTTTCAATTGTAATGTTGGAGTCACTGTAATGTTGGTTTGGTTGATGGTTTATTGATCATTATAGGTGTTATCAATCATTTAGTTGTTGTTTTTAGTTTGAGTTGAGAAATAAACATTAATACACAGAATGATCACTAATCTGTGTGTGCATTTTACTTTAGAACCAAGCAAGTTGGACTCATGAAACCATTTTATTATATCGCAATTGCAATATTGACTTCAATAATCGCAATATGACATTTTCCCCAAATCATGCAGCCCTACTAAGCATAGATTATACAGATATAATCCCTTCGCTATGTGCTATGAACTTTTCAATGTGAAGCGTTGCATGCTGTGACTTGGTGTTGCTTCAAGTGCATCATTCTGCACACACACAGGATGCGCATGATCGCTTTGCTGCTCTTAGTGGAGCCTATCATATTATAATACTTTGGGGAGACAAGGGGGCGTGGCCTAAGGGAATATCACTCGTGGGCCACGCCCCCTCCCTCTGGGGAAATGGGCCTGGCACCACAGCTTGGAAAAATCCTAGAGGAAACACTGGCACAGCTATTTAATGAGGCAGCAACATTAATAATTATTAATGTTAATAAGCTTTAATTGCGTCACTGCATTATGATATGAATGACTCCAACACAGTGCGGCACAAAGCGCTTATGCGCATTCCGAGCGCAGAATGATGCGCTTGAAACCACGTGGAGTTACAGCACGCTGCCGAGTATGGACCCTATGGTATGCACGCTGCACGTTGAGTCCGCTTTGAACAGTGTATTAAACGGTAGCTATCTATACAAAATTTATTGAGCCTTTTCTTTAAACAGTTCAGTTACTGTGCGCGTGAAGAATAGTGCTCTGACTCTAGTGTTGTGATCTAACCGTTACAGCAATAAAGTCCAGCAAGATAATGTTGTTTTATGCGAAAACATAGACCTTTATTTACAGATAAAGTATAATAGTATTAACATTGAATCATCTTGAAGATAGTTTCATCATTTACTGTAACCGAACGCGACGCGCTATTTGAGTGCTGAATGGAGAATGACCGACAGCCGCGAATTTACGTGATCTTAAATTTAATGACTTAAATATGAATTTCTCTCTCACATAATGGCTTCATAACACTTATAATAGAGTGCACGAAAACGTTATGGTACTTTAGAATGTTTTTGTGCCTTCTGTGGGGCTTAACAATAGCATAATAGTATACGCACAATATCGGATTTGGATCGGCCTCCTCTGATCGATACCCGATCCCGCAAAAATGGCTGGATCGGAGCCGATACCGATCCTGAGTATCGGATCGGGAAATCCCTACTGTTTACTGCCTTTTTAATAATGGTGGGTGATGGTGTGTTCGGCCAATCAGTGAACACTTAACATCCCAGATAGTTCGTATAGTGCTGGATTAGACAGACTGAAATAGGAGTAAATTAGTTCCTCCAAAAGAGTTCCTAGTACTGATAGTTCCTGCGGTGCGAACTCTCCAAACTCCGGCAACTTCCGCCAATAGTTGTAGGAGCGACGAAGAGGTTCCTGCGCTGCGAAAGCCTCTAATCTTTATTTGTGCATTTTCTGATGAGTACTCCTCCTTTGTCCATGAAAGTGCTGTTATTCTCGGGTCAAGTTTGCTTTCGCTTTAAAGTGCAGTATTTCAACTTTATGAAATATCTATGACATGAGTCTGAACCAATGAAATATACTTTTGAAACTCATGCTGATGTTACTCGCGCGGACTGACAGAGCTGATGCGTGCACTGACGCTTCGGACGTCAATCGGTGTGTGTGTGGGAATGGATGCATCCAGAAAACTCTTTTGAAGCTCATTCTAGTAGTGGTGGGAGTCTGGGCTTCCACATCACTTCAGACTCAACGCGTTCGGTGTCCTCATGCACATGTGAAACCGCCGGCCACACGTGGTTTATAGTTGCATTTAATTATCTTGTGTGGGTCACCCTGCTGGTCCATATCAATGCCTGAAATGAAGTTGGCCTTTTCCTGAGTTAAACTGGAAGCTAAACCAGGCTAACTGGGAGGTTAACCAGTGGCTGCTTCTGTTGTTTCAGACAGACTATGATATGGTGGACTATTTGAATGAGCTGAGAGAAGGCTGTCTGGAAGCTTACACTGGGATCATCCAGGGCTTGAAAGGAGACCAGGAGAATGTACACCGTAGGTTTACCCTAATATGCATCTCTTACTGTATGACGAGGAAAAAGATTCCTGTATAAACCATGTTTCCCTCCATCTTTGCAGCCGATGTAATGCTGGTACAGCCTCGTGTCGAGTTTATCTTGTCTTTCATCCAACACATTGCTGAGGACGAGGACCGCTCTGACGGGGTGGTTGCCAACGCCGTCGGCCTCATAGGGTAAGGACTGACGTTAGTTAGGGTTAATGCTGACGGTGCTTCCACTCGGTCAGACTGGCCAGTGCTAAGGGTTTTCACTGGATGTTGTTTACGGACCAATGTAACCTTGTATTCTCACGCAGAGCAGTTTCACAGTTCAATTCCAGAGAATAAAAAGTAATAAAATAAGAACAGATTAAACGCATGATAAGCCAGTGTTTTCCCGTTCATCCACTAGACTGTGTGTATAAGTTGTTCTGGTTAGTCTAACAGTGGCATTGAGGTAAGAGAATGGAAGTCCCATCAGTGGTCCGGAGTGTCTTTCACACTGTCTAGTCCTGGACTGGGTAATAAAACAATACTAGGTTTAGTCTGTTATAATGAAGAAAAGGCTGACCAATTACAATCTTCAAACTTTTGGGCTCATTGTGCTTCAGAGGCTGTATTCACAAAGAATTTTATCTTACCACTAGGAGTACTAAATCGCACTAAAATATTTTAGCTAGGAGTTTTCTCTTAAGTTATTCACAATGCCTTTCAGACCTACTCTTAGTAAGGAAAAATGACAACTCCTAAACTAAGAGTGAGTCTTCGTTGTTATGGATGACATCAATTCTCATGCACGAGCTTCCTCGCAATGATCACGTTGATTGGTTGTTAGATGACAGGGCCATCATGCGGAACATAACACAGCAACAAATCATGGAATTACGACGTCTAAATATGCCTGTCCTTCACAACATAATAATACATTTAAAAAAGTAATGTCATCGAAATGCATAGGCTATATAATGACATTTGTGCAGGCCCCAGTAAAGTGTAATTCTAAAAAGGCAAAGAGAAGAAAGTCATGAATGAAATTATTCAAGGTAGCCTAAGGGCATGCAGTGTTCACATGTCGCGTCTTTTGCGCCCTCAAGTTCGTTATTTTAAATGTAGGCACAGGGTATGTGCGCCCGTTTTTTCCAAGCGCGTCCATATGGAGCGCACCGTAGGTCACGTGACAAGAACCAACCGGAGCGCAACCACCGGGAGAACGCGGCGCGCCAGGTACTTATGTTTTTAGGCAGTATATGTGAATGGTGCCTAATACCATAATGAAAACCTTCACTTGCATAATAATGAAAAACGACACTTGAATTAACACTTGCTTGGTTAATTGACATTCTATTAGCCTAACTAGACTACTTAAAGCAAGGAAATGTTGCTCCTATTGAAGTAATGCAATAGTTGAATGATGGTGGATTATGAACTCTCCAAAATGGAAAGAAAGCCCAACTGGATGCAGGATCGGCTGCTGGCGCAGTTGGTGCTAGAAAGAAGAAAAAAAAAAACATAATAAAAGTGAAATTCGGCACTGGGATATCAAGCAAAACTAAGCGTGAGAGATGGGAGAGGATTTGTTTGCAGATGAATGCAGCATTCCCGCTTGTGTCGCGGACCCCGGATGACTGCGAGAGGCGCTGGTGTCGCTACAATCCTTTGTGAATAGGTCTTGGTGAGTTAGGAGTCCTCTCGACTTCTTTTAAGCTGTCCCAGACTTAGGTGCTACTTTTAGGGCTAAAATGCTTCGTGAATTACTCTTAGAGAAAAAAATTAGGAGTCCTAAAATTAAGAGTGACACGCCGATTATTTTTAGGAGTTGCTCCTAAATTAGCCAGTTAGGAGCTACTTTTAGCCTTAAAATTCTTTGTGAATACGGCCCCAGAGCTCCAGCAGGAGGATCTTGATTCACCTGAAAAACTAGTGTCAGTGTTTACTGAGGGGTTAAAGTGTAGATTAGACACTAGTGTCAGTGTGTTTACGGATTAGATTAGACACTGAATTCAGCCTTTTCTGCTCTTGCGATCATTGTGTTTAGTAGGACACTGCCAATTTCTTTTTTTGGATGATTCCAATTAATCCTGTTCATTGGTCTAGCATGTTTCTTCTGTTGCTCTATTATGCAAGTTGACATTTCTTCCCCCCTCCTAAAGTGACCTGTGTACAACTTTTGGGAAAGACGTGATGAAGCTGGTAGAGGTTCGACCACAGATCAACGATCTGCTGACTGAAGGACGGCGGTCCAAGATCACAAAGACCAAGACTTTAGCCACATGGGCCACGAAGGAGCTGCGCAAGCTGAAGAGCCAAGCTTGGTATGTGTCTGCACCCCCTCATCAGACCCGTTTAGACCTAAGCTGAACATCACATGCTGAATGAAAAAGCGTTTCATTCTCTAATACAGTAGTGACTCTCGCTTATGTTCAACCCCGTTGGCAGGGGTGTAAAGTAACGAATTACAAATACTCACGTTACTGTAATTAAGTAGTTTTTTTCAGAAATTGTACTTTTTTGAGTAAGTTTAAAATTGTGTAATTTTACTTTTACTTGAGTACATTTTAAGTGATGTATCGGTACTTTTTCTCCGCTATTTTCCTTCTGTTTGTGGCCGTTACTCGTTACATGCTTGTTTTAATTTTATTTTTATCCATCAACGTGATTGGATCAAGTAATCGGTCTCGTGACTGTCATCAATTCAAATTAAGCATAGAAAACTTACCGCCTATTCCTGCTGTTACTCGTGACTGCTGTGGATGTGCTGCGCATTCATCACGCATCAATTCAATCCAGATATCAGCGTCTTCCTCTAATATGCTAAAGTACATTTCACATTTCTGCTTAATATGATATTTATATAGGCTGGCCTGTCTACATGGCCTAACATTTGGTCTGAGGTTGGGGGAGTTGCGAGACGAGTTCATAATGCGGTGAATTCCCGCTCCTTCACAATCACAGGAGAGGCGCACGTCACGATCTGCCGCGTCTCGCGCTCGCCATGCCGCCAGATTCAGAATCAGTGCACCATGTGTCGTTGACTTGAACTGCATTACTTAATAAGAAATTAGCACAGCTCGTTAATAAACTGCGTTTTTTGATTGATCCATTATATGATCCGTCTTCATTTGGCAAGTGCACTTGCGCAAAAACATTTTTCATGCTGAACTTTTTTTTTGTTTTTTTGCGGAGGCTGCTGATAAAACAGCTTCGCTGAGACTTCAGAGACAAAGTGTGTTTGTTTCTTTTGTAAAAGTTTCCTGGATATAACTTCCCTATTTAATGCACAATTTTCCTTACAAATTATATTATCAGCATTACAATGTGAGTGCTCCGTGTAAAATGAAAGGGATGATGCCACCCTTCTAGAACAATGCATTTACGTTTAAATTGTAACATATTTAATAGCATGGAATAAAAGTGTGTAATTAGTGTTAGCTCACTATCTTAGCCTTTTTCAGTGCATTAGTTGAGGTAATCTGATAATATTAGTGATTCTCATTTATCAAAAGACTAACATTGGTACCATTTTGGAGAGAAATTGGGTATTTTTTATTTTATTTAACCCATATCTTGGTGTGTGATGCTGAACTATCATATGAGTTTCTAAAGGTTTTTGAATTATTTGAGCAGTTATGAATATTGATATTTTATGTGCAACAATAACATGCTCAGGCCCAGTGGCTTTTCGCCTAATTTTAAATGCTTTTCCCCCCAAATAATATAATTTAAATGGTGATGAGTGTACTGATTTGATGCATTTTAAAAAGATGGATGATAGATATTCTTCAATCTTTGTTACAAAGAACAAAATATAATGTGAATTCCAGTATGTGCATTTTTTTTAATTAATAAATTGTAGTGCACAGTGTTTATTATAAGGGGTAGAATCCGCACCTCAGTACTCACTACTCACTACTCTTGAGTACTTTTAAATAAGCTACTTTTTTACTCTTACTCAAGTAGTTTTTTAGACAAGTACTTTTTACTCTACTCACACTACATTTTTTGGAATGTAATGGTACTTTTACTTGAGTATGTTTTTTCAGTACTCTTTCCACCACTGCCCGTTGGACTGAGACTGTCGTTCATCTTCAGAGCACAAGTTAAGATTAAATCTGAGAGCTGGATCACTCTAGCCTGGTAATACCAGACTCTGCTACTTCACTGTGCTTCATAGACAGAGTCTGGAATGGCATAATAGAGTGGCATAAATAAGTGTTTTCTCTCTCGCTAGGGGGCGCTTCTCTGAAGTTTAAAATCATTGGTTACCCGTAAGCCAATCAGATAAGTTTATTAATGACGTATGTTATGCGCCGACACAGCCGCATCGAACCACAGACATTATGCATCGAACTCAAATCTATGATCGAACTTCTACTGTAAACAGGGAGCGACGTTTTTGTAAGGGCTGCAAAATGTGTGCCAACCGGGAATGAACAATTCACAAACTAGGTTATTTATACGATTTACTGAGCTGTGGCCTGCTCTCACGAGTCATGACTGATTTAGCTTCCGCCGCCCCTCAGCGCTGTGAGGGCGAGCCCAAGCCCCTGCTCTCGCAAGTCATGAGTCTCATGACTGGTTAATAGGAAGTTCATTTTTCTGACTCTGAGTCATTCGAGTCATTTCGTTTATTTAAGTGGCTTTATACCATGGTCTGGGTGAATACTCGATTCTGATTGGCTGCAGGGTGTCCGTTAAAAAGTGATAAAGGACACCTAGTAAAGTAGTTCTGGTGAAACTGCCTGTTTACCATTCGAAATGAATAAATAAATGCGCTGCCCACAACAGCTGTGAGTAACCATAGCAACAGGCAGTCAAAGTATCCGTTAACAATTTGCTCTATCAAAACAAACATCTAACGTTAGTTAGATATTACATAGCCTTCTAATACAACAATGAGCGACTTCGTTATTTCTTTTAACATTTATGGAGAATATGACAACTTTGACGACTGGGATGCTGCTGAAGAAAGAAAAAATGTAAATAAAACGGAGAAACGTCGCAAAGAAAATAACACCGCTGCTGCTCTGAATGAGACCCTGCGGGAGTTTTACGCAGCTGTCCAGACAACCAAGGCAGGAGGAGAGTACAGCGTTTCAAGCCTAAGAAGCCTGTTTGATTAATTGTTTTGTGTAATTAAAAAAATATATAACAATGCCTACCTTTGTGTTTCATGAAAAAAAAATGCATTTTTGAACCTGAAGGGTTCTACAAGCTGAGCGGACTATAAATATATCCGGTTGCTAAATAAACCAGGCGACTTATTATTTGTAAAATAGATTTAGTCTAATTAAAATATAAACTAGCAGCTAATGTTTTAAAAATGGTTTATTTGGCAAGTGACCGTGGTATAAGCGGGTTAATGCCCTTCGAGGTGTCCATTGTCAGGTTTTAATGGACTTTGGCGGAGGCAACCGTCCTCCGCTGCGCGTCGGCCGGTTCACGCCTCGCCATCGTCCATTAAAACCTGACAATGGACACCTCGTCGGGCATTAACCCTTACTTAAATGTTATAATTTTAACAGCCAAATTCCCCGATTGCATTGCTTCACAAAGCCTCGATCTGCCCATCACAGATCTCTTTCACTGCAGTTCTCTTTCCTATGGCTTACCCAACTCATCTATAAATAAACTCCATTATATTCAGAACTGCGCAGTTAGGGGTCCTAACATACACAAAGAAATCTTCCCACATTGCTCAGATTTTACACTGACTTCATTGGCTACCGGCGCGTTTTCATATTAAAGGGCACCTATCATGGATTTTTGAAAATGATTGTTCATGTAGTGTGGAATATAGCTCTAAGGGAATGAAAACATCCTGCAAAGATTTATATCTGAAAGTGCACCGTATATAAAGTTATTGTCTTTCAAAAGTGAGAGTCGACTCTGAGAATTGTTTTTGAAAACGAGTCATTAGCGGTTTCGTCGTGACGTAGATGCAAAACATTAGCTCATTGGCCGCTCCCAACAACTGCGCGCGCAGACGGGAGTGTAAACTTGAACACATTCAAAAACTTCAGCTGAATAGCGTCATGTCGAGAAGACGCTGTGTTCTACATTGCAAAGACAGTTCAGCAACTTGTTTTCATTGCCCAGGGACGAGCATGTGAAGAATCAGTGGTTGGTTCATATTTGCAACGATACCACAATAGTATAGCCCGAACCTTGTGTTCTCATCATTTTAATGACGAATCATTCAAAAACATTAATGAATTCAAATGTGGATTCGCAAGCCGGTTGTTCCTGAAGGAGGGCTCAGTATCCAGTGTATATGGATCAGGTTCGTCCTCCTCCAAATCACAATCTGCAAGTATTATTAATAATGTTTATTGTGGATGCTACAGAAAACATAACAGCATAGTTATATTGTGTTGTGTACACTCGGCGCAGCTTCTAAGCGGGGTAAAGTTAGTTTTGTTTTTGATATTCACCAGACATTCATTGAAAAATGGCAATTGCCTCCTAAACGACTTAGCCAAATATGACTTTGCTCTATATAATAAGCACTGCCCCTCAAAAGCCGCCGCAATGTGAGTTTCACCGGGAAAGCTCGCTCTTGACGGAGACGCGAGTAAGGGACCGTGTGGAAAGTGCACTTTTTCTGACATGTTTGTTCAAACACTATATACAATTTTCAACACTTGACAAGCTATAATCCTGCTTATGGGCGTTCCGTTGCCGACAATCTCTGCCTACGGTTTACCAATAACAACTGACTGGGTCATTTGACCAATCGCCGCAGATTCGCGTCACTCAAAGGAGGTCTTTGGGAAAATGAATAGTCTAATGAATCATTTGGGAGTCGTTGAGCAAATCGGGTAAAAATAAATGCATATTATAAGACAAATAAAGTGTTTTTTATCCTTGCATGTACGTTAAACTGTTTTTGGGAACTCCCAAAACAAAAATAGGAACATTTTCAAATGCTATGATAGGGGCTCTTTAACGACGAGATGCTCCTTATCACATTCAAAGCACTCCATGGTCTTCCCACCTATATTTCTGTTCTCATCCATGCCTACTCCTAGCCTGACTACGTCAGACTTCCTACTTCCGCTAATTTCATTTCGCTCCTGTAGTCAGTCTGAGATGGCAGCCTATCTTTCAGTTCACTAGTCTGAAAACAGCCGGCCAATCAACGAACAGAGGGCGGGCTGAGAGCCGCGACGTAGACGCTAAGCGCCGAGTTTTACATTGTAGCTTTGAGAAAAATGGAAAACCGAAACGACTGCAGAAATGGGAAACGAGACACGGGATGCAATTCGCTCTGTTATGGAGAACATTCCAGGGTTTTTCAAACTGAAGCAAAAGTCGTTTACAGCCATGTTCAGTCCGGTATTTCACTCGCATCAAGTGTTTACAGCCAGGATCGGCGCGTAAACTTCTGCCGCTCAAGGCGAATAACAATTTTGCCGCCCCTCTATTTGCAACATATACCAGAAACAACAAACAAAGACCCAGAAACAACAAACAAAGACCAACATGCCATATAACGCGAGAAAACTAGTCTAAAGTCAGTGGCGCTTTGCACGTTGTTAATAATTCTATTTTAAGGGCGCATGCTTGGCCATTATGTAGCTTGTGCAACAAGGAAAAATATTAACACTTCAAGCTTACACATGTAGGCTACCCAAATTTTTCAGGCTAATTGTAGCAATAACGGAGCAAGACACATTTGTATAAGGACATACACCCCCAATACAACGTCACTTCTCTGTCTTTGACGGCCATGACAAGAACGTCGGTCTCCTCGGCTGTGAACGCTCCTGGCGCGCTCTTATTATAATAATAACAGCAATCCACCATATTTCGTTTCGACATCCTGCTGCATTAGTCCCAGATATGTGATTCGTGAACGATCTGCTCATTGCGTATGTCACTTGACAAATGAACGTAAGACGAACGGAACGTAAAGTGATCATTTATGTTCCCTGTAAATTATTTTTACTGCATTATGATTTCTTAATTCAGAAAATGATCAACATTGCGTAGGTGGATGTGATTGGGGAATTTGGCTGTTAAAATTACAACATTTAAAGGCACTTAAATAAATGGAATGACTCAGAGTCAGCAAAATGAACTTCCTATTACCCAGTCATGAATAGTGAGAGCAGGGGCTCGCCCTCGCCGGCGCTGCAGGGTGGCAGAAGCCAAATCAGTCATGGCTCGTGAGAGCAGGGCGCGCCGACGCTGCGGGGCGGCCGCAGCTCAGTAAATCACATAAATAACCTAGTTTGTGAATTGTTCATTCCCGGTTGGCACACATTGTGCAGCCCTTACAATAGTGCCCCTCCCTGTTAACAGTGGAAGTTCGATCATAGATTTGAGTTCGATGTCTGTGGTTCGATGCGGCTGTGTCGGCGCATAACATACGTCATTAATAAACTTACCTGATTGGCTTATGGGTGATTTTAAAGGGAGGGTTGATTGCAATATCACTTTTTTCATTTTAAATAGTGTGTAATGTTGCTGTTGGTGCATGAACAGTATCTGCAGAGTTGCAGCGCTGAAAGTTTAGTGTAAGCAGAGATATCGTCTTTTAAAAATCAGGAAGTATAATTGCCTACAAAAACGACTCGATTGGGACTACAGCTGGGTTTTAGACGTCACTAACCCATACATTTGCATTAACCCTCCCTCCGGAATATGCAGAAAAGGGCATGACCATATTTTTTCGGCTCGTCGAATGTGTTGTGTTCACCCAGCTGTCAGGTCTTCTGTGTTCGAGCTTCCCACGGATGCTGTACTTCGTCAACAATGGATACAATTTATGTTTGATTATGTTCCTGAAAATGACGATCGTAATTTAGCTCTCTGTGCTGCGCATTTACGGAAGACAGCTTCCAGAATCTCCACGAGTTCAATGCTGAAACTTGGCAACAAGAAACTGTTACTAAAACATGAACCAGTTCCAACTTTAAAACCAGAGGCAGCAGTTGTTGGGCCACAACCTGTAAGTAGGCTAAGACTTAATCATTGTATTTGCATGTATAATTCCAGACGTAGCCTCTTTTTTTTATTTTTATTTTCAAATGCCAGCGCTGGCTTTATAGCCACTAGGCTACTAGTTATGCTATTTTGTGTCTACGACAAACGCGTACAAACATTATGGACCTGAATTTTGTATAAGTATAAGAATTTTTGATTTGATCAAGAACGTAAACTAATGCCAATGCTGTTTAGTAGCCAGTCAGATGCTATTGTGTAAAACAAATGTGTATGAAGTTAAAAAATGTAGCAAATTGTCATTCAGAAACGTTTAGTAAGAGCCATGTGTGGTGAGTTTCTGCTTGACTCTCTTCATCGCTAGCCTGACTTTGTCATACTCGTATTCAAGAGAGAATATGAGTCTGAAACCGCTTCATAGGGCTTTGGTTATGAGGCGTGTCATAACCGAACCAGGAAAAAAAAACCTCTGCACTCAATTGGATAGTCGGTAGACCTACAACCAATCAGAGCAACGCAGTAAGTCAACTCCTTTGCATAGCGCAGTTTTCAAATACAGAACGTAGCCTAACTTTATTTATTTTAGAAGTTAAATAACGAGTGTTGCTTCTTTTACTTACTTCTCCATGAGTGCCACCAAAGGAGAAACCACAACGACCACAGGCTTTTCATTACGTCCCATCTTCTTAACGACCGTCAGAGCCAGCTGATAAGTTACACTTTTCCCGAATCATGTAGGAAGGACGCCAAAAATATCTTTAAGATAGACAAATGCCTTGATTGCAGTTCTCTGTTTGTCTATTAAAATGAATGCGCTGCCGATTTATTTTACAAAAGTGGCAGTGGAATCTATACATATCAATTCTCCAGCTGCAGTCGTCTTTGACAAGCGCTCTTTGATAACGTGATGATTACATCCCTGCAGATCATCTGTCCATCATCGTATAAAGCCCCCCCTGGCAATTTGATTGGCCCGTTCATTTTTTGCCTGATCATAATTACTCCTCAATGGATTGAGTCCTGACCAAACTTCCCAACCAAAAAATGTTGTGGGCGGAGTTCGGGCTGGCATCCAGGCTACTTCATCGCGGCTTTCTCTGTCTGATTCTGCCTCAAACTGATGCTGCAGTTCGACTCCATTATTTACATTTGGACCGGAGCTCATTACATGCACGTTTCACCCGTAAAGGTAATGGGCGCTAACCTTCCGGACAACGTGAGCGACAGTTTAGCCAATCACTACACACCGGCCCAAACTAACCAATCTGACCCCACTGCCTGTTTCTGAGGGAGTGGTTTCATAGACTCAGGAAGTCAACCGCTCATTCAGGGCACAGAGGAGGGTGCGGCTGACAATAAAGGTGAAGTTTATGAAAAATAAGATTTTTAAAAAAAGCAAAACCACGAACATGTTATATTGCACCCCATAAACACAATCATGCAAAGAAAAAAAGCAGTGTCCCCCCCCCCCCCCCCCAAACTTCAGACAAGCACCCCCTTGCGAGATAGAAAACACTTCTCTATTATGCCATTCCAGACTCTAGGTGTTTCTCAATGTCAAGGATACTTCCTTGGCAGGACGGGTCCTTCCAAGTCATTTCCTTCAGAGGCTAGGCAAGGGTCCTCTTTAGCATTCGGAGAACACGTAAATGGAACAGGCTAGCAAGTGCACGTCATTGCGTCATTACATCAGTGAAAGGTCCGCTTCGGCGCTGCAAAAATCATAGTGCTGTTTTGTTGACAGTCCTTATTTTGTCTTGTCAGTCCTCATAGAAATAAATAAAGTATAAGGGATAATGTATAACCAGGCGGTTGTTATAGTGAATACAACCCCGCAAACTCTAAAGCAGAGGGGTCTTGATTGAATCAGCCTGAAGGGGTTGTACCTACCAAACGGCTACCTACCAAATAAATCAATAATTTGACACAAAATATTTATTTAAAAAGGAGTTTAGTCATTCAAAAACGATTATATTACCGGAGTGAACAGAACTAGCACTACGTCCATAGCAACATTAAAACACATGCAATGGTAAAATATGTGACCAACAAAAAAGGCTATAACGTTATATGAAGTAAAAATTAAAAAGTTAATCACCAGTAAAAGGGAACAGCTTTAAATCCCCTCAGCAAATTTGAGCCGATATGTTAAATAGTTTAACAAACATTAAATAAATGGCTAAACTGAAATTATACTTGCTTACATTTGAAAGCATATTGCCGTTATCACTCCGACTCCGCTAACGGTCGACATTTTTTTTATTTTTTGAACAAGATAGCAAAGCTGCGCATAGGATTGTGGGTGATTTAAGTGCGCGAAGGCTACACATATGCATCCTTTCCTGTGTATGGGATATTTTCCGAACGAAGGACTTAGTCCTTGGTTGAAATTCTGAGGATCCTCGACATTGGAACAGTCCTTCGACGGACGTCGATGACGTAGCATCCTCGAAATTCCGGCTTCCGAGGATCCTTCCTTGACATTGAGAAACGCCTTCTGTCTACGAAGCAAAGTGAAGTAGCTGAGTCTGGTATTACCAGGCTAGCCTACTCCCCAGTTTACACACTTAGGTCCTCTGATGCCGTTCTTTTAACGATTCCACGGCACAGACTATCATCATTTGGTGGGAGGGCTTGTACTGCTGCCCCAACACATTAGCGACCTCTCATCATTACACACTTCAAAAATCACCTTAAACATAGAAATCAAGGGAAACAAGTGGCGAAAAGATCTGTTTTATGTACCATTATCTCAATTTATTTTTATTGTTTGTCATTTATTTTTGTTTGTCATGTTTATTTGTACTTAACTGTAAAGCGACCTTGAACTCTAAAATGCGCTACATAAAATAAACGTATTATTATTATATTATTCATTCATTCGCTGTTGCACTACGTGAACTCATTCAGAAGAGGATGGATAGTTGAATAAAGCCTCTTTAGTCTCTTTAATAAAGTCTCTAAAGTCTCTTTTTTGTACAAAGTATTCTCGTTGCTTGATGAACTTAAAGGAGCAAAACGCAAGTATCTGAGTTTTTGCAGAACTATGCCCCCTCTGGCGACAAGCGAAACTGTATGCGCACTCACACACACACATATTTGCACGTTTGCACGAGCTGTTAATAACCAAAGGAGCATCAGCCGCACACTGTGCAGCACACATCTTTTGTTAGTCATAATGAGGTAATACAGTTATAAATCTGCAGGTCATTTAAAATATATGAAAGGAAAGGCATTCGAGTACACTTATGTGTGTGTGTGAGGGGAAAACAGGGGTAGTAGAAAACTTCGGTTTTTTTGTTTCCGTCTATGTCCATATTGAACTGTTTTATGTGCTTACTGTATCCACATATGATTGTATAATTATGGAAACACGTTCATGAAAAATATAAATTATTACTTTGTGTAGGACCCGTTTGAGCCCTAGAGCAGACCGGAGATCTCTCCGTTTGTTGAAAGCTTCCCGATGTTGACCCGTCTTATTCCGACGACTGGCAGTTGTATTTTCTTTGTCTTACGTGGAGTTTGCGTTGGGGTTTGGAATGAACTACAAGCCAGTCTCTTTGGGGCTGTTTACACCTGGCCACAATGCGTTTTCTCAGATCGGATAGCTATCTGATTTATCAAAACGATTCCATTACACCTGGTCACATAAATGTGTTTTTGCAAAACGGATATAATCTGATCTTCAATTCCCGCGCTATATAGGCTACAGAATTCATGAAGTGCACGTCATCGAAAGCAACAAGATATGAGCTGCATTTTATTAATCATCGGCTAATTTCAAAATCAGCAAAGACAGCAATAAGAGAGAGCGGAAACAGCGGCTATTTTTAACAAGCTGCCGTCGGCAACATTTTTTTTTTATCATATTCAGTGAAATCGACACTATATTCCGACAGAACATAAATAAAGTGGTTTTAGAAAACCCGATCTTCTAACTCAATCTGGAGTGTGTTATTTGTTTTGCAAAAATCCAGCACTCCCGGACCATCCGGTGCAATCAGCGCCACCCCTCACGCACATTACAATCACATGCACACGCCTGAAGTTCGCGCAGTTAGAAAGAGTGATGGCAGAACACTAACAAACCAAGTAAGCTTATTTAGAGTATAAATTACGTTAGCAATTGCAATATATTGGTAGATTAGCCAGGGCAGCATACCTCCAAGTAATCCATGGTGTTGATGGATGCTGTTGAGACTGTCGCGTTCACCGATAACCTGGTGCGTACACACTCGAACACGAACTCTGTGGGAGGGTATTCGTTGATAGTGGGGGAGGGCCATATGAGTTGTAAACATTCAAAATTTTGCCTAAGTCCACTCAATCTGCCAGACTTGCCAACTGCAGCTTTAAGGTTGAGCCACACTTGCTCTATTTTAACAATGTTTTTGTTTTCTGGGCCGGCAGATTTCCATTACAATAGAAGCCTATGGAGGAGTGATCCAGCTCTCAGATTGATCAAAAATATCTTAATTGTGTTCCGAAGATGAATGAAAGTCTTACGGGGTTGAACAACAAGAGGGAGAGTCATTACTGACAATGTCTTCATTTTTGTGTGAACGGTTCTCAGAGTCCCTATTCTGCCAGTTTCCCTCCATTATTGTAGATTTCTTCTCAGCCATTGTTTTCTTGTTGTTTTCAGATTACTGGATGTGGAAATTCTACCAAGAATAATGGAAATCAAACCCACTGAGGTTTCTTCTGTCTTTTACACATAGACGTCGAAGCAGAAGTGACGTGTGCGCTGAGATGAGTGTCTGAGAATGTGAGCGAGTGAGAACGAGTGCGAGAGACATCACACCACCTTCAGAGAGTAACTCCAGCAGTTGTCGGCAGAAACTCAGCGGCCTGTGACCTTCACCTCTTCATGTGCAGAACTGTCTGACCCCACAAAAATTATTAAAAATGATCTACATTCTGTACACACTTGTGTTTGAAAAGCTAGTGCATCATATTATTACAGACTTGCCAGCTAAAGGACTGTTGTTCATGTGCGTCTGCAGAACACATCTCTGAGGTGTAGCGACTGCAGATTGTTCCCTACTACACAATTCATTTGTCAGAAGATATGACGAAAAGGAGATGCTGCTGGAGTTTATAATGGCGTGACTAGAGTGTGAGTGTGTGAATGAACGGAGGGGAAGCTGTTTCCACATCCCCTCTTACCATTTCAACCAATAATAAATATCTTGTTTGCAAATTCCGTGAGATGCACTTATGTAAACCCAGGAGAGCAACAGGCAGGATGGGCGGCGCTTGGGTGAACTGGCGCTGAGCTTCGTCATGCTTTCTGAAAGTCAATTGCTGCAGTATATATTTTTCCCCCGTCCCCTTTTTTTTTTACTAAATAAAAATAAATGGTTCTCTTATTAGTATGGGTATGCAGAGCTTTCCTCTGTCCTAGGAAGGGAGACTTCGGCCACTCGAGCGGAAGCTCAGGCCGAGCGCTCCGGGTTCGAAAGCTTCAGGAATTACACTTCCACATCCGACTTTATTCTCCATTTGTTTTGCAGGAGAATGAGTGCCAAATCCTTGTGGATTCCAATGGACTTGAGCTTAATGTTAATATGTAGGAGATGCAAAATAAACATGTCAACAATGTCACAAATTCATTTGCATTGTTATGCTTTGGTTGTAATTTTTTTTTTATTTGTTTCCTGCGGCACTTAATTGGAGTCATTCACCGAGCTTTTAAAAAGAGACAATGGACAGAATCAGACATTTGTATGAGGTTATATTTTTCCATTGATATGAAAATAAACTTAAATTAAACCTTTCTGTTTGTACTGATACGTTTCCTTGTAATGTGAGTGTTACAGAATGGGTGGGTCACCCTGATGATGTGTGTGGGTCACCCTGCTGATTATGTGTGTGGATCACCCTGCAGATGATGTGTGTGGGTCACCCTGATGATGTGTGTGTGGGTGAGTAACCCTGCTGATGATGTGCGTGTGGGTCACCCTGCTGATGTGTGTGTGGGTCACCCTGCTGATGTGTGTGTGTGTGTGGGTCACCCTGCTGATGTGTGTGTGTGTGGGTCACCCTGCTGATGTGTGTGTGGGTCACCCTGGTGATGTGTGTGTGGGTCACCATTCTGATGATGTGTGGGTCACCCTGCTGATGTGTTTGTGGGTCACCCTGCTGATGTGTGTGTGTGGGTCACCCTGCTGATGTGCGTGTCTGTGTGTCACCCTGCTGATGTGTGTGTGTGTGTGGGTCACCATTCTGATGATGTGTGGGTCACCCTGGTGATGTGTGTGTGTGGGTCACCATTCTGATGATGTGTGGGTCACCCTGCTGATGTGTGTGTGTGGGTCACCCTGCTGATGTGTGTGGGTCACCCTGCTGCTGATGTGTGTGGGTTGCCCTGATGATGTGTGTGGGTCACCCTGCTGATTGTGTGTGGGTCACCCTGCTGATGGTGTGTGTGTGGGTCACCCTGCTGATGATGTGTGTGGGTCACCCTGCTGATGATGTGTGTGGGTCACCCTGCTGATGATGTGTGTGTGGGTCACCCTGCTGATGATGTGTGTGTGGGTCACCCTGCTGATGATGTGTGTGGGTCACTCTGCTGATGTGTGTGGGTCACCCTGCTGGTGTGTGTGGGTCACCCTGCTGATGTGTGTGTGGGTCACCCTGCTGATGTGTGTGTGTGTGTGTGTGGGTCACCCTGCTGATGTTTGTGTGTGTGTGGGTCACCATTCTGATGATGTGTGGGTCACCCTGCTGATGATGTGTGTGGGTTACCCTGCTGATGTGTGTGGGTCACTCTGATGATGTGTGGGTGTGAGTAACCCTGCTAATGATGTGCGTGTGGGTCACCCTGCTGATGTGTGTGTGTGTGGGTCACCCTGCTGATGTGTGTGTGTGTCACCCTGCTGATGTGTGTGTGTGTCACCCTGCTGATGTGTGTGTGTGTCACCCTGCTGATGTGTGTGTGTGTCACCCTGCTGATGTGTGTGTGTGTCACCCTGCTGATGTGTGTGTGTGTCACCCTGCTGATGTGTGTGTGTGTCACCCTGCTGATGTGTGTGTGTGTCACCCTGCTGATGTGTGTGTGTGGGTCACCCTGCTGATGTGTGTGTGTGGGTCACCCTGCTGATGTGTGTGTGTGGGTCACCCTGCTGATGTGTGTGTGTGGGTCACCCTGCTGATGTGTGTGTGTGTGTGTGGGGGTCACCATTCTGATGATGTGTGGGTCACCCTGCTGATGATGTGTGTGGGTCACCCTGCTGATGATGTGTGTGGGTTACCCTGCTGATGTGTGTGGGTCACTCTGATGATGTGTGTGTGGGGCACCCTGCTGATGATGTGTGTGGGTCACCCTGCTGATGATGTGTGTGGGTCACCCTGCTGATGATGTGTGTGTGGGTCACCCTGCTGATGATGTGTGTGGGTCACCCTGTGGGTCACCAAGATGGCGCCGTTGTGTTTGTGTTTGGCTCGCCGTCCTTTTCTGTTGTGTTTTCTGGTGATCATTGTGCTAATCTCTGTTTTCATCCGCAATGTGTCATCGATATTCGTGTACGATCGTCTGTCGCTGCTACAGATACGCAGTAACGTGACCACCAACTTGCCTGAATTTACCGGAGATTCAAATCTACCGCCATTCCTAGCCTCAGTGCCTGTCTATCTGTGGCGTCCTACTTGCCCGTCAACTTGCAACAAGAGACGCAGGAGACGAGGGAAGAGAGGTGGTGTTCGTGTAAAAATAAAAAAATACCTGGCATCTTGCTCCGTCGGCATGGGTGTCTCTGGCGGCTTCAAGAACATATCCGGGAGTTATGGAGGGTTTGATCTACATCGCCTTCTACAGTACAGCTACCGATGGCTCTCACCGGCTCTCCCAAACACCTGGTGTCCGCCTCCTCATTGTCGCCGGCCTGCGCGGATCCATCGGCAGCGCAACGCGAAAGAGAATCTTCCTCTGAACTGTGCAGCTCACCGCCAGACTGGAAACAACAGATCGGTGCGTGCAGCTCTGTTGAACGCTCGCTCGATCGCAAATAAGACGTTCGTTCTGAATGACTTTATCTCCACTCGTGAATTGGATGTCTTTTTTCTGACGGAGACCTGGATCAAACCAGGTGATAACAGCGCTTTTTCTGAGCTCCTCCCCCCTGACTATTCGTTCTTAAATACACCGAGACCGACAAGCCGTGGAGGGGGGCTTGCAACAGTGTACAATAAGAAGGACATAAACTGTCGCTCCATCGCATGTAAGAACTACAGTAGCTTTGAACTGCAGTTATTCCTGATGCAATTTACACCCCCTATACTGTGTGCTGTCTTATATCGTCCTCCTAAATATAATAAGGATTTTATTGCTGAATTTACTGATTTTCTTGCTGATGTAATGCCAAAATATGATAATTTCCTTATTTGTGGGGATTTAAATATTCATGTCTGTTGTCCATCCAGTCAATTAGTTAAAGATTTTCAAAACCTGCTAACCTCTTTTGATTTAATTCAGTCAGTAAATGTTCCCACACACAAACATGGCCACACGTTAGACCTCATAATTTCACATGGTGTTCCAATATTAAACATAGAAATTCTGGATACTTGCATTTCAGACCATTTTTCCATTATATTTGACTTCACGCCCCCCTCAACCCCTGCAAAATATCTTACCCCAATCTGTAGTCGCCGTATTATCACTTCTACTACAGCTGATGAATTTGCTACTGCCTTCAAAAATTCGGATTTTCATACCCTTTGCGAAAGTCAACCGCCCAGCACTGAGGAGTTCATCTCTTCTTTCTATTCCACCTGTTCAGAGATTTTGGACTCAGTTGCACCCTTAAAGCTGAGGTCTACCAAACCCAAACCAGACTGCTGGTTAAATGACACCACACGCGCCCTGAGAAGGCGCTGTAGACAGGCTGAAAGGAGGTGGAAAAAGGACAAGCTGCAGGTATCCCTGGGTATTTTGAGAGTCTGTCTTTCTGATTATCAAATTGCTGTTAAAGAAGCCAAATGTAAATACCTCTCAAATGTTATTTCAAATAGCTTCAATCGGCCCCAAGTTTTGTTTAATACAATCCAGTCTGTTACTAATCCATCTGTTAACGTGTTTGAAAATGTATCTAAATCAACCTGTGAGGAGTTTCTCCAGTACTTTATTGATAAAGTGGCCTCAGTTAGACAGAGTGTAAACAGCAGTATAGTTGTTGGTTCATATGCCTACCTATCACTGCCTTCACCTCCTGCTGTTTTTGATGTGTTTGAGCCAGTGTCACTCTCTCAGCTCTTAAATGTTGTCCAGAAGCTGAGAGCTACCAACTGTTCCCTGGACATTATTCCATCTAAAATGCTTAAACAGGTTTTTGATACAGTTGGACCATGTCTTCTCTCATTTTTCAATGCCAGCCTTAGCTTAGGGTCTGTCCCAACTGTTTTTAAGCAGGCTGTGGTCAGGCCATTAATCAAAAAACCTAATCTTGATCCATCAGTTCTTTCAAATTTCAGACCTGTGTCCCATCTGCCTTTTCTCTCGAAAGTTCTGGAAAAGCTCGTCTTCATACAACTTCAATCGTTCTTGGATCAAAACCATATTTTTGAACAATTTCAATCTGGTTTCAGGGCACGTCACAGCACAGAATCTGCGCTGTTGAAGGTGCAGAATGACATCTTGTTATCCTTGGACGCTAAAAAACCTGTGCTGTTGATAATGCTGGACCTTACCGCTGCATTTGATACGGTGGACCATTCTATCCTCCTGACCCGTCTGGCCCAGCAGGTGGGTCTTCAAGGACTCGTGCTGCAGTGGTTCAAGTCATATCTTGCCGATAGAACTTACTCTGTGATGATCAATGATCTCTCGTCTTCTCTAGCACCATTTTCCTCTGGTGTGCCACAGGGTTCTATCCTTGGCCCGGTGTTATTTTCCTTGTACATGCTCCCCTAAGGTTCTGTGATATCCCGGCATGATGTCTCTTTCCATCTATATGCAGACGACGTACAAATCTATCTGCCAGTTGCCCAGAACTCCCCAGACATACAGTCCATTCAGACATGTCTGGATGATGTTAAACATTGGCTATCACAAAATTTGCTCTGTCTAAATGATTCAAAGACTGAATTTATCTTATTCGATGCCTCTAGCCCAACAAAGGCAGCTCCTGATCTGGCACCCCTGACCACCCACCTCAGCTTTGTAGTCAGGAATCTTGGGGTGTTTTTGGACAGTAGTCTGAAGCTCGATAAACAGATAGACTCTGTGATCAGGACAAGCTTCTTCCAGCTCCGGCGACTGGCCAAAGTTAAACCATTCCTTAGCCGCAGTGACCTCGAGAAAACAATCCACGCTTTTATTAGTTCACGCTTGGATTACTGCAATGCCCTCTATATCGGGTTAAACCAGGCCTCACTGCACCGTTTACAGCTTGTCCAGAACGCCGCGGCAAGGTTTCTTACCAACACCCGTAAATATGACCACATCACTCCTGTCCTGCTCTCTCTCCACTGGCTTCCAGTCCAGTTCAGAATTCAGTTTAAGATCCTACTCTTTGTTTTTTGCTCTATCCATGGCCTTGCACCTGCTTATCTGTGTAATATGCTGACCCTTTATAAGCCCAGCCGAGCCCTGCGCTCCGCTGAACAACATCTGCTGGTGGTCCGAGGATCCAGGTGCAAAAAGTGGGGTGAACGTGCATTTGCAGTAGCGGGGCCGAAACTATGGAATGCGCTGCCTCTGGAACTACGCGCCATCATGGAGCTGCCCTTGTTCAAGGCCAGGTTGAAGCACCATCTTTTTAGATCAGCTTTTGACACTGGACTGACAGCTGATTAGCAAAATGATTTTATAGAAGTGTTTTTTTGTTTTTTTTTTGTATTGTGTTTAATGTTCCTGTTGTTTCTTTTTCTCTGTCCAGCGCTTTGATCAACGCATGGTTGTTGTAAAGCGCTATATAAATAAAAAATTGATTGATTGATTGATTGATGATGTGTGTGGGTCACCCTGCTGATGATGTGTGTGGGTCACCCTGATGATGTGTGTTGGTCACCCTGCTGATTATGTGTGTGTGTGTGGGTCACCCTGCTGATGATGTGTGTGGGTCACCCTGCTGATGATGTGTGTGGGTCACCCTGCTGATGTGTGTGTGGGTCACTCTGCTGATGTGTGTGGGTCGCCCTGCTGATGTGTGTGGGTCACCCTGATGATGTGTGTGGGTCACCCTGATGATGATGTGTGTTGGTCACCCTGATGATGATGTGTGTTGGTCACCCTGATGATGTGTGTGTCGGTGTGAGTCACCCTGCTGATGATGTGTGTGGGTCACCCTGCTGATGTGTGTGTGTGGGTCACCCTGCTGATGTGTGTGTCTGTGTGTCACCCTGCTGATGTGTGTGTGTGGTTCACCATTCTGATGATGTGTGGGTCACCCTGCTGATGTGTGTGTGGGTCACCCTGGTGATGTGTGTGTGTGTGTGGGTCACCATTCTGATGATGTGTGGGTCACCCTGCTGATGTGTGTGTGGGTCACCCTGCTGCTGATGTGTGTGTGTCACCCTGCTGATGTGTGTGTGTGTGTGTGTGTGGGTCACCCTGCTGATGTGTGTGTGGGTCACCCTGGTGATGTGTGTGTGGGTCACCATTCTGATGATGTGTGGGTAACCCTGCTGATGTGTGTGTGGGTCACCCTGCTGATGATGTTTGTGGGTCACCCTGCTGCTGATGTGTGTGGGTTACCCTGCTGATGTGTGTGGGTCACTCTGATGATGTGTGTGTGTGGGGCACCCTGCTGATGATGTGTGTGGGTCACCCTGCTGATGTTTGTGTGTGTGGGTCACACTGCTGATGTGTGTTGGTCACCCTGCTGATTATGTGTGTGGGTCACCCGGCTGATGTGTGTGTGTGTGTGGGTCACCCTGCTGATGATGTGTGTGGGTCACCCTGCTGATTATGTGTGTGGGACACCCTGCTGATGTGTGTGTGTGTGGGTCACCCTGCTGATGGTGTGTGTGGGTCACCCTGCTGACGGAAGATTTAGATAACATAAAATAATTATTCAGATGTAGTGAAGCCATTACTACATAATTAGTAATTATTAGAAAATTACTAATGTTCTAATTTTATTTATTTATTTATCTAATTTTATTTTTATTTTTTTAGATTTGTGGTGTTCATGTATTTTTTTGTGCTGCTATTTGGACTGTTTTGTAATCATCTAAGATTTGTATCTTGATGTTTGTTGGTATTTTGAATGTTTTTTTTTTAGCAATAACGTAAGCTATCACTGCAATTAACCTATTATCTTCCAATAAACATTTACTAAACCTGGCTACATAACATATAACTACAGACTAGATTCACGAGAGGTCGGCTAATGTGTGTAAAAGTAAAAAATACAGTAATTTCATTAATTTACCAGCGAGAGGACATCGGAAGCACCGAAAATGCATGGGGTTCAAATTCAATTTTACTGTCTATAGGCCAATTTATACTTCTGCGTAGGGTGCGCGCAGTAGGGACGGCGTAGCATATGCACAGACGCGTCCCATACCATAGACATAGGCTGCGTCCGAAACCGCATACTTCCCTACTATATAGTATGGAAAAAGCAGTAGGCGAGCGAATAAGTATGTCCAAATCCTTAGTATCCATAAAAGAGTAGGCGAGAATTACCAGAGTGACGTACTAATTATCGCGAGATTCGGGCATACGTATACTTATAGTACGTCCGAATATTCCTACTTTCGTACTATATAGTAGGGGGAAACAGTATTTGAAAGGAGTAGTATGTCCGAAACCTCAGTACTCATAAAAGAGTAGGCGAGAAGTTCCCGGATGATCTCCTGCTTTCGCCCCGATTTTTGAGTGTTCATCCGATGGATACTCTTCTATCCCAGAAGGCCACGGGAGAGCATACGTAATTATCAACATCGGAGATCAGCAGGGGTTTTCAAATGTGAGTAAACACGGTTTCTTGTGTTTAAATCGTATGTGTTAAACTACTATAGAGTAAACGTTTTAACTGTTGAAGGTCTAAAGGACTTAGACAGTATAGTATAGTTGTGATTTTGCTGTAAACACATGTTTTATTAGTTAGTTAAACTGGGGAGCTCCAGTAAGTACGCTACACGTAAGTTTCTAAAATGGATTTACATAACCATATAACGTTACATCTTAAATACGCTTATTTAAAATGTCTATTTACATCTGAAATGAAAATATTGTTTAAGTATTGCAGATGAGCACATCCCAACATGAAAAATACATCTGAGTGATGTAACGTTATGTGTGCTATTAATATGAAGGATAATTCACTGTTGTCAACACTACTTACATTACACAAATGTAGGCCTACTGTAAATAAGGTAAATAAACAAATCTATAAAGTAACTAAATATGTTATATTTAATTTGTCCCTTATTAGTGTTGATATATTGAGGAACATTTAAGTTGGATTAAAAGTGAGTTAACACATCAACCTCAGCATGTAAATTCAGTGTTGAACTCGTAATGTGAATCTTGTCTGTATGTTACAGGGACAGAAGAACACGCGTGTGTTTATCTGCTGGAGAGAGGCTCATGATGCTGAATGCTGTCATCAAAGGCTCTGAGTGAGTATACTACAGAAATGGATAACAAAATCTATTCAATCTTAAATTGTAGTTTATTTGAATTATTGTACAAATTTCAAGTAGAGAAATTACAACACTTTTCTGATTCTTGATTTCTGTGCATTTGCTGCATAGCTTTTGTGGTGGAGCAAGACCTGCAAGGAAAGATGATGGCAGCATTTGTTTTAGGGATTTTACTCAAATATAAAGTAAGGTTATTTTTAATACATAAATCAAATGACATTGTGTTAAAATTACTGCTTTTGTATAATGTTTGTGCATTTTTGTAGGATCTGAAATGTCTGCAGACTGGTGTGAGCACTGAGGATGAGGAGCCTAGCTGCATCCTGGAAGTGGTGCCATGGATGAGTCCCTCCATCTCTCCACCTGCCCTTACAAGACCCTCTATCTCTCCACCTGCCCTTATTGCCTCAGATTGTGAAGCGCAGCGCAGCAACAAGCTCCGGGACGAAGGCACAGTCCCCTCTGGTGAATTCATCAGAATAAAGCCGCAGAATGGGAACCGCTGTGTTGAGACGGCATTAGGATGTGGTGTTCAGCCCTGTAAATACATGCTTGTAGTTTGAATAAAGCTTTGTTTCATGTGTTGTTGACTTGTATAATGCATTTGTTTATTGTGATGGTTACTTTTATTTGTTCTTTTACTCATTTATTCATTTTTATTATTGTTGTCAGTATATAAAATTGAATTATTTAATTAATGTATCCATTAATTCATCGATTGACTGATAATTGAGATGTTTCACTGCATTTATGAATATAAATGTATTCATGCATAACTGTCATATGACAAAACAAATTACATTTTGCTTGTTATATTAAATTATATTTTTAGTATATAAAAAAGTTATATAATTAAGTATTGGTCAGCATTTAATATTATTATTTTGTTTAAGTTTTGGGGTGGGCTAACAATGCAATTCATTCTGAGGTAATATTAATTTTTAAGGAGTGATACTTACATTTTTCGAGTATAAAATCAACAGTTTTCTCCAAAAGAGATCTTCGAGCAGCTGCCCGTCTCCTTTGTGCAGACATTACAAACGCAGAGGAAAACTGTTCTAGGTTGTGCTGTCGAGTCACTGATGTTATGAAGTGTTAGTACACCTGTCACTCATAATTTAAACTTATAAACGTATTACATACAAGATCATGGAAAGATACCATAATAGTCATAATGACAAAACAGAAAACATAAAGATCATTGGTTTGTTTACATCATAATACAGGAAAAAGGAACAATAACAAGGCTAAATATCTTTAAATAGTTCTTCATAATACATGAAAAATGTTGTTGTTTTGTTGTTATAGGTCTGAGGGATGAAACGAGGTAAATTCATCAAGAAAAGGAGGAAAACTTAAAGGAGAAACGTTTTGGGTATAAAATAAAGAAATTAACAACATATATTCAAGAGGTGACGATTTGGGGGTTTCTTATAAAAAAAATATCAGCTGTTTCTTCAACAATACCACAACAAAATGAGAAAGTTTCATCAATGTCAAGATATTTATAGATAGAAGAATTAAACGTGTCGCTGTTCATTTCTTTGCGCTTGTGATATGATGATAACGCGTCGTAGTAGGTCACATGATAACGTCAACATGGCAGATGTCCGGTTCTCATTCATACTCAACGAGATTTGGCTATAAAGTACCTACTCTTTTAGCGCTCGTTGAGTAAGTACTTATTGAAATTAAGTACCTACTCATTGAGTATGCGGTTTTGGACGCAGCCATAATATATACATAGACGCCCGCGGAACGTTGCTGCGATACGTCAACGGGTCCGCCATTTTGCGGAGGTCAAGACTGCATTGTAATTAAATGTAAGTAAACGGGTGAGCTGCGTTTTTCTGGATAAAAACATTCTTGGATAAGAATGGTGAAGATCCCCATACTGAGATATTTAAGTTTGCTCATTGTGGAAAAAGCATTTTATGTGATTGACCAGATTTTAGCAATAACATTGTTAACTGATGGATCATTTATGATAATACATATGTTGTGGTACAACTGGGCATGCAGTGCAATGCAAATAGTAATTATAACATAAAGTGAAAAGTACTAGTAAATAGTTTAGTCAATAAAATAAACAAATAGTTTACAGCAAATAAAATGGTAATGAATACATGTAAAAATATTGATAATAGTTTATTAATAATTCTATAATAATAGCAATAGAATAAGACATTTCAACTACAGAATAAACACACACAAAAAATATATTTAATATTTAGCTCTTTGTGCTAAATTTCAGTTTTATTGATCAGTAATAGGCTAGCCATTATAACAGAAATAGCTTCAGTCAAACATACTGTTAAAATAGCCTAAATATAAAGTTATGAAACTTTACTTTGCCTTCAGCCAAAACTATTTACCAGGGAACCATTAATAGATTAATGAGACCAAAGATAAACACAAATTATACGAATTATATCTCATGTTTAACCTCTAGACTAGAGACATCCGAGCCAGCGGCAACCGTCAGAAGCACTGGCCGTGGTACGGCTGTTCCAGGCGGGGGAGACGAGCGCTGGGCGGGGGCGCAGCAACTCCGAAAACTTCAGATCAAATTTTTAAATAGGCCCTATCTTTATAAACAAACCACATATTTGAGCTTTAAACAACTACATTGTCGACTGAAAAACTATTAAAACTACATTGCGTGACACAATAACAGTAGTATTTAATCTCTAAACGTTACTTACTAATTAAATCATGACCAAATACAACCAAAAACAAACGTTCAGTCTTGCTTGTAAAAGGTACTTCCTCGAAAGCTGTTTTCAGTTGTGTGGCGATTTTTACAGCCCCAAGCAGCGCACAAAACAGGCATTTTTCTCAATTCCCGGTATGAGAGGTATGGGAAAGTTGATCTCCCCAATATGGCGGCGCCGTTGACGTACGCTCCAGCGGCCAATAGGGCGTCTATGTATTATGTCTATAGCCTGTTTTATGCTTCTGCGTCGAATCGACGCCGTACCCCCGCAGATCCCTATCCGTCGACACGAACCCCTCTCCGACCCCTCCGGCGTAGCTCGACGTGCACCTCCAAAAATTTGTAACTACGCGTGGAGGCGACGCAGACAGCAAGGGCTTTGATTGGTCAGATTATACATAATTTCAGGAGTGTAGTTCCCCCTCCCACTATAGCGCTATTTTTAACATTTGCACCCTCGTTCTGATAATTATAATACTCTTATAAAGAAAGTAAATAAAGAATTAAACTGAAAATAAACCGTTTTTTTTTCATTTCATTGTGTAGTGAAGTTTTTCTTCTTCCACGCAACAGACCAGGAGACTCTTAAGGTATCTTTCACGCAGAAGTTCTTTATTGCGTCACTGTAGTCATCTCAAAGTAAGTCTGACTAAGGGAAAATATTCCCTTACAATTTATACATTTAGAGGGGAGGAGTTTACATTGAGGGGGGAGAAACTGAAACAAAGCAAATGTAAATGATTCAGCAGATTACCAGAGATGCTAATCTAATCAGTCTGACCAGCGTGGTCACACTTTTACCATTACAAAAGCAAAGCTGAATCTTGAACTTAATGGCCAGGAAGTGCATAAAGACAAAAGCTAATGTGTGACACCTGGAATGCTAGGCTTAATCTTATTGGCCTCAAAATGGTAAACACTGTATACATTTTACAGTTGAAAATACTGTTAAACCTTAATGAAACATTTAATACATTTGTATTCCTTCAGTCCCCCCTTTTGAGAGTATTAATAACTCTCACATTATGTACAAATTTAAACACTTAAGAAAGTTCATTCATGTAACCTGTGCTAGTTACAGGCACATACTTATGTTCTGTGTTTGCTTTTTCTGTAATTACATGCTGACACAGAAAACAAACATGCAATTAGCTCTTTCCCCGCCAAACACGGAATTTTCCGGGTTTAATGAAAAAACGCATCTGCGCCAAACACGGAATTTTCCGGGTATCCGTGTTTTAGGTGGTATACGGTAAGGAAGACCCGCGCGCATGTCCTGAATGAGTGCGCAACTAGAAACAGATTGCAATCGTCTCAAACAGTGGAGTAGTGAGAATGTATCAGACAGACAATGCAGAGGTATATGACTGAAGTACTGGAGGTTAATGGATTCGGAGTCCGATCACTCTTTATTTGATAATTCTGAATCTGATCGGGACGAAGTAGTCAGTGAGAGAGATGCACATGTTGTCACAGAAAGTTCTAGCCATGGACGTGCCGCAGATAGATCGTATAATATTATGACACTATAATATGTATGTGTGTGTGCAGGCATTTATGTGTGGCTGTCTAAATATGAAGGTGTAATTGTCAAATTATTTCTCTCTTTGTGCACATTTACCACATTGTAATATGTATTTGTGTGTGTGTGTGTCTAGGCCTGTTTATTGTAATTCCAATTATTCATTATTCACAGGTAGAACACAGAGAGGCAGAGGCAGAAGTTTTATTGCAAAAGTTACATTTCCCTTACATCCTGGGAAATTTGATATATTTTACATTTATTTTATGTTTTTAATTTATTTTGGAAAGTTTTATATATGAAGGAAACAACATCTGAATGTATTCTGCTTTTAAATGCACTTGTTTGATAAAAATACCTTTTTCTCAGTTTTTTTGTCCAAAATGTTGTGTTTTTGACAAAACCTACCTTTGTTCAAGAGGCAATAAAAAAAGAACAGATGAAGATAAAATAAAAACGTTTTTTTTGCCTAAAAGCAGAGGCTCAGATCTTTATTTTTATATATATCATCTTCATATATTCATGGAAGAAAATATTCAGCGGGGCATTCAAATTTAGCGAAAATCGTCAAAAACCCTGGCGGTGGCTGGCAACTTTTTTTTAAAACGCTGGCGGGGAAAGAGTTAGGGTCTGTGAAGCTCTTACGGAAAAATTAAATTTCAGTTACATCTGGTGTAATTTTTTTCTGAAAGATCAAGACTGTTTAACCATCATGCTTGTGCACAAGAGAGTCAATGCCGCCATCTTCGGCTGTGGCCTGCAAGGTTTCCAGCAAAAACGAGGATTGTGGAGTCTTCACTTTGTGCGATGTCCTGGTGGTTACTACATCTTGATAATGTTTATGGATGACTGAAGGTTCCGTAAGTCTTTACTCTGCGTTGTGCATTTTTTCTTCTTTACTTTGGTGATAGTTGGCTCGGCAGTGGGTCTCATTGTTCTCTGGAAGTGGTGGCTTCATACGCAGGTGAAGACGTCTGTGTGTATGGGTCTCGGGATAGCCATCAAGTGGTATCTGCACAGAGGTATCTGCACCACTGTCTATGATTTCCACACGTACCATCTCCTCCGACATCTTCTCACGTTTCTGCCTTTCAGTTTTAGTAATTTCACTAAAGTAAACTGTTTTTCCACCTCAATAAGCTCCAACTCCAACATGATCAGCTCTCTTTCAGTCGATATTGCTTGTAGTAACCTAGCCGTGAGGAATCTAAACACAGTGGAACATTAAAACCCTCCGCCGCCAACTAGCGTTTCGGAGCATTACTGCAGAGCAACCAAGACCTGACCGCAGAAGTATAAATGCTCACAACGGCGTCGCCTACGTGCGTAGCCAACGCCGTGCACTACGGCGTACCCTCGACGCAGAAGTATAAATTGGCCTTATGGGTTCAATGCTGGAACTATCAGTGGTTTGAACTTATGGGCGGGTCCACGACACACGTTACTTCCGCATTCCTGGTACGCGTCTGTGTGTAAGCTACGCCGTGCCTACTGCGCGCACGCGACGCAGAAGTATAAATTGGCCTTTACAATGGCGGTGTAAATTTGCTTATACCTTCTGGGAGGATATGCATTACTGGTTATTTCCTAAATTTAAAGATTTACCTGTATTAACAAAGGAAAATATAATTTTTGGTATTTTTATGAAGGATGAAACACTTGACTTGGCAGTAAACACACTTATTATTCTTGGGAATTTTTTTTTTTTACCCAAGAATAGATTCCTGAAAACACTACCAAACTTTTATGTTTTTCATAAAGAATTGTGTCATTACTTTCTATCGCTAAAATTGATGAAGAAAAAGAATGCCTTAATCTTATCTACTTTGATAGAGGATGTGAATCTTTCTGAAAGCCCCTATTTTTTTTTGTTAATTTATTTATTTTTATTTTACTGTATTTGTATTTTCTACTTCCTATGTGAAGGTGCTTGTCTGTTGTCTAAGAAGACAGTTCATATGTTGTATCAGGCCAATTATGGTTGTTAATATTATTGTTCAATAATAATAATAATAAAAAGTTACAATGGCGGTCTATGGCAGTGTCAGAACTCTCTCAATATATGGCTCTGGTTTGCACTATTGTATAACAAAACAAATACTGAAAGAAAAAAAACAACCCCCCTCAGCCTGACTGAGTGGCAAAAGAAAAAAAACGAAAAAGAAAAAAGGAAATATTTTGTGTTGAGAAAAAAGAGTTAGGCTACATGCATCAATTAATTGTTCACTATAAAACCAGTAACATGCATTAAGGAAGTAAATCCATTTAATGTGCAGACACAGTTCAGTAAGACTAGTTTTGTTGTATTGCTGTTTATCATTTATGTAGTGTGACTGTCAGCAGAGGGCAGCACTTTCCTCTCACCATCAGATCCACACAGAAATACCAACGAGAAAGAACACAAACGACCCATAATGCACTGCAACCCGTGAGAATTGCCAGTCATCTTCCGTATTACGGTGTGCGGTGTGGATTCAAGCGAGCTATTTATTTACGTGCCTGATTATCGCATAACGAGACCGAACTCCAGAATCTGAGTCTCAACATGAAAGAAGCGACGGCGAAGAAACGCGAGAAAGTGCGCGCGGAGAAAGATGTGGAAGATGTGGAGATGAAGGAAGACGAGCACGAGCAGCGCGCGCCCCGCGAACAAGACCAGCTCACCCTGGACGGTCTGAACATTACTTATTATAATCATAACCATAACAAAAACCCTGGACGGTCTGAACATGACTTATCATTACATAACCGATCTCGCTTTATGCCATAAGCATAATAACACTAACCTCATTGATCAGTGACCCCATGAGAAATATGATGGGCTGTCAAAACAACTCAGCTTCTTCTGTAATCTGTCGCTATTGCTGTAGTTATTTATTACGACTTAAAGCGTCTATTAAATCTGATCACTAGTTTGTTAACGTTGCCAGCAATAAAGCAAAGCTGTGTGTTGACAAGAGCATAAAATCAGAGCTAAAACAATGTTCACTCGCATATTAAAATAAAAATGCTAGGTTAGTCTCAGTCAGTGAAGTCATCTTTGTTTCTATCAGCTGTACAGCAGATCCAGAAGAGAATAGCGTCACAGTCCAGCTAAAGTGAGTTCAGTGATGGTTCATTTTTGTTGTTATAAAGCTATTAATAATTTAGTTCTTTTTTTGTATATATATACAAAAATAACGGCATTATTCAACTATTATTTTTTTTCTTTTTTTATTATGCATTAAACAACATATATAGAACAATACAACAAACAATATAAAGCCATGGGAATAAAGAAAAGGAAAACAAACAATAAAGAGAAAATAAATAAATAATAATAAAAGAAATAAATAAAATTTACACTCAAAAACATGCAAGACCTTTACATTATTCAATTATTTTGAAGAGAGAACATAAACGGACAGTTTTAATAGCCTTTCTATTAGTGACTATTATTTTCCTTCTCTGTGGGCCTCTGTGTTGTATGTCATCACACACATGACCAGCTTTGGTCAATAGTGAGCCTGCGTGTACAACCCATAAGCGCTACGCTGTTACACTACGGAACTATCTCGAGGCCCACATAGAAGGAAATTAATAGTTGAATAAAGTCGTTATTTTCGTTTGTTTTGTGCACACAAAATGTACTCTCGTTGCTTGATAAACTTAAGATTGAGCCACTGTAGTCACTTGGACCACCACCAGCAAATTAAATATCTTAATTTGTGTTCCGAAGATGAACGAAAGTCTTACGGGTTGGAACAACGTGAGGGGGAGTCATTTCTGACAGAATTTTTCATTTTGGAGTGAACTAACCCTTTAAGTCAGGGTTAGGATAGATTAAATACAGGTTAAATTAGGGTCAGGGTTGGGTTAGATTAGATATGAGTTAAGGTAAGGGTTAGGGTTAGAATAGGTTAGATTTGATGCGGGTTATGTTAAATTAGGGTTAGGTTAGATTTTGATGTGGGTTAGGGTTGGAATAGGTTAGAGTGGATACGGGTTATGTTAAATTAGGGTTGGGTTAGATATGGGTGAAGTTAGGGTTTAGTTTTTACCCTCTAGTCATCATGAAGGCATTGATTAGCTTGATCAGGCGTGTTAGATTAGTGGACCTTCAGGACCCAAGTTAATTTAGACTGTGACGTGCATAAAATGTAAAGAAAAATTAGCCTTATATTAGCTTGTTTATATTGCTTATATAGCTTGCTTATTATATTGGCTTGTTTTGAATTAGAAAAGCAGTTTAAGTCAGTGAATTAAAAGAAATGATGATATAAATGAAAGCAGAATGTAACTGAGTTAAGTGTTACATTAGATTTAAGGGAATCGCAGGAACACGCATTCAGTCCTGGGGCTCGTTCTTCGTACGTTGCTTAAAACATCCGAGATCAAATGAGACATCCAAGATAATATCAGCGTGCTAATCATGATCTGGCTAATTGGGTTCTTCGAACACACCTGTTGTTTATGATTAGTATCGCTGGATTGAGTTATCTGAGATAACTGCGCATTCTCACGTTGGTTTAAAAGGGGACATGTATCGATAGCAGAACCAGTGATCAGCAACGCTGCTATTGGCTGTTCAGCTTGGCCAAAGAACACGCCCAGTTTTTCCCTAAACCGAGCAAGCTCTTTTAATGCAAGGTTATGCCGAATTTCAGTCTTTAATTAAAACGCCAGGGAACACCTCAAAGTGTGCAAAAGCCAGGAGAGAGTGCTGGCAAAAGTAAAAGACAAATTAGATGTGTTTGTGGTGGCCATGTTAGATGTTTTAATAACTTATTATTAGGGCCCAAGCCCTGAAAGGGCGAAGGCCCTATTGTTTTCCTTAGGATTATTATTAGGGCCCAAGCCTTGAAAGGGCGAAGACCCTATTGTTTTCCTTAGGGTTATTCTTTTCTATTATTATTATTATTATTTTTCTTACGACTATTCAGGCACTTTTGGGGCCCTTAACATGCTCGAAAACTCTTGAAACTTTGCACACCGGTCAGAACCCACGGCCATCAGAGCCGAGCTGAAGCTGGTACCCGGGCGTGGCAGGGGGGCTTGACAGCGCCCCCTTGAATGGGGTCTGAAAACTTGGTCCATAAATCAAACACGCTTGCATGTAATAATATGAAACTCGGTACACATATTGATCTCATCGTTTCATATATACTTCGCACTTTTACTTTTTACCCCAGCCCAACAGGAAGTCGGCTATTTAAGGGTTCTTTGTAAAACACACGCATAGGGTTGTAATGGTATGAGATTTTCACGGTATGATAATCGTCTCAGAAAATATCACGGTTTCACGGTATACGATATTAAACTATCATTATTGTTATAATCAGCATCAGCTACAATGACCCTTAAATGAATAAAAACAGATATGGTTTTTGGTTAAACATGGTTTATTGTAACAAACATTTTTTATGAAAATAAGAAAACTTGGAAGTATGAATCTACCTTTGGAAGAAAAAGAACAATAAAGCTGCACATCTCCCATTTGAACAAAATAAGGAATAAGTTATTTCTCTTTATATTTGACAACAATAAACAAAACTGTCCTTCCTCTTTAATATGGGAGAGAAAAATGTGCTGGGTCATGTTATTATTTTCCTGAGATTATCATAGCAACCTGCATTTCTATGCTTTTTTTCAGGTCAGGTTATGATGAAGAAATGTAAGCATGTTGAGATTTTCAGGGCTCATTCTTGACCTCTGAGGTGAGAGAATGTGTCCACTTGTACTAAACATCCTCTCCGAAGGTACACTCGTGGCAGGGACAGAAAGATACTTTCTGGCCACATTTGCCAGAAGAGGCATTTCATCAGCATGCATTTTCCACCATGCCAGTGGGTGAGTGTTTGCGCTGATGCTTGGAAGAGACTTGTACATCGTCATTTCAGACATCACCTTTTCACTGACGTTCTCATTTCCTGAGGTTGCCTTGTTCTGCTTAGATGAAGTGATTCGCTGTAGCAAACCAGATAGACTTTTCTCTTTCTTTTTAGTGTTGGTGGTGGTGGTGGTAGTACTGCTGCCTCCTGCTTCTGTCCAATTTTTTCCTCTTTCTGCTTGAAGATGTTCTCTATCCAAAGGAACTTTAGCAAGATTCACAGCTTCTTCCACACATGCCCCAACTGTGTCATCCAGGTTTTTACAGAAGCTTCCCTTAAATCGGGCATCCACAAAGCTGGAGATTTGTAGCACTCGTTCCACCTGTTCTGTGTATCTCCCTTGCAAGTCTTCTCTCATTACTTGCTTCATCTGTCTGATTAGTAGATTGTCTTCAGCATGCTCAGAGAGGATTTCGCTGCAAATGTGCTCCAGTACCGGTGTGAGTGAGGAGAGTGTGACCCGTTTCTCCGATGCCAGGGTATCAGTGAGGTCATAGAGTGGTTGAAGGAGCTGATTGACATTTTCATGAGTGGCAATGTCACTATCTTTTGGCATGAAATGCCATGTACTTCTGTCACTAGCCAGGACTGCACAGACAGCTTGTTGTTGCTCCAGGAATTTAGAGATCATCTCATAAGTTGATCCCCACCTTGTTACCACGTCATGGATGAGGGCATGCTCAGGGAGTTCCAGGTCTGCCTGTTTTTTTTTAAATTCTCTTTTCCTTTTCCAACTCCGAGAAAATCCTTGAATCAAGTGTCTGCATGCCCTTACTGCAGATTCAACCGTTTGGATCTTCAAGGCTTTGCTAATGGCCAGATTTAAATTGTGACCAAAACAAGTGAGCCAAACACATGGGAACTCTGCAAAGGCCTTCTTCATATTGCTTGCATTGTCTGTGGTAATTCCGCACAGACTTTCTTTTGAAATCTTCCATTCCTGGAGCATACTATCAAACATCTCGGAGATGTTTTCTGAGTTGTGGTCTTCAGGAAAAAAATTAGACTCCAAACAATGGCACTTAAGCTGCCAATCCGAGGAAAGGTAGTGGACTGTAAAACTTATGAATGGCTCCCCATCCCCACTACTGCTGGTCCACAGGTCTGTGGTGGCTGAAATCCACACAGCTTCCTTCAGCTGTTCTTCAACACTGGCCCTTACCTCTTTGTACATGCGAGGGATTTCATTGGTGGAAAAGTATGTTCTTGATGGTACCTGGTACATTGGGACTGCCTTCTTAATCAGGTGAAGAAAGCCAGGTTTTTCCACTACTCTAAAGGGCATCATGTCTTTAGCAATGAAATAAGCTACAGCATGATTCAATTCTTTTGCTTGTTTGGATGTTGGATCTATCTTAATTCCTTTTGCAAGTGACTGTGTGACAGTTGGTTGAGCTGGATCAGGAAGCGTCTTTGCAGAGGTAGTTTGACCCTAAAGAATGAACAGAATTATGCAACATTATTATTAGTTACTTTACATTAGTTACTTTACATTACTAAACATTATTAGCATTATAGTTAGTTACTCTACATTACTAAACATTATTAGCATGTAAAGAATTAGCACGCAACTACATACACACACATAATAAACCAACAACATGGATTTAAATAGGAAATTTAAATAACTTGGATGGAGCAAACTAATTCAAAATTTTAAAATACTGAAACATGTCTAATAAATTGTATTAATTTTTTTTTAATTTATTAATTA